>NC_081411.1:300789466-300866966 GCF_030272615.1 Cryptomeria japonica
CTTTGTAATAATGACAATTTAAAGAACATAGAAGTCCTACCAAATACATTAGAGAGCATTTTTTTGGTAGGATGCTCTGAGTTGGATGCGCTTCCCAGTTTTGCATAATTACCTTTTCTCCAAAAAAAATTAAACTCAAACGCTGCTATGCAATAAATAAAATACAAGGTTTGGAACATTGCAGAGCACTGGAGATAGTAAGAGCACATACGAGGTGGGAAGAGGTGAGAATAGGATGTTTCGAGCCCATGGAACGAATGAGAGAGGTACATCTCAAAGAAATCAACAAATTAGATGTTGAAGGTTGCATTCAAACCATGCAGGTAATAATAGTTTATTGACATACATAATTCTTATTATTTTCAATTGATTGTGCATTGGCTAATGTGTTGATATGCACAGGATTTGCAGAAATGGCCAAAAGTGTATCCTCCTTTGACTTTTCCAAACTCTTTGTCGTTGGCTCCGCCGCTAACAAAAAAAAGAACTCTGTCCTATCCCTTAAATGCCCCTCCTTTGCTCGCTACATTGTACTATGCTTTGTTGTAAATCGATAATTTTTCAGAGATTTATGAAAATGAATGATCAAAGTGATGCATTTCATAATTCTGCTGTTTATATTAAAGATAAAAAGCGAGATGAATAGAGGTATAAGTCATCACATATATTCTATTTTAGGAAAAATAAGCATTAAAAACAACAACTCATTTTAGTCGGATATAAAATGAAATGAACTTGAATAAATCATTTAGGGAACAACTTTCTTAATATTTGCCAAATAAGGATGATGACACAATTCATATTTTTAGTATAAGACAAGTTTCAAAGTTCTTATTGATTTTTATTTCAATTATATATTTATCTTAAATACATATATTGAAAAATTATAAAAAATATTAAATTTAAATGAATTAATTATTTCATTTATTTAATTTTATTTGAAAATTATTTAATTTAATATATAGATATACACATTTTTTTTTAGTTAATTTTTTTTAATTGAAAAGTTACTTTATTTTCTAATGTAACTATTAACTTATTTAAAAATAACATCATTCATTAGTTCAATAATTCTTTCAGTATATTCTTTTTATAAAGTAATTGTCTAATAAACACGCAAATGATCTAGTAGGGGTTTGAATCTTGATGACCACAACAACACCACCACTAAACCAACATTCTACCGAAAGAATGCCATTTTTTTAAAAGATAATAATTATTATATAATTATGTGTTTTTTCTATTTCAAATGATTATAGTTATTAATTTACTTGAACACTTTTTTTTTTTTAAAGCAAATTGCTACCTAGGGATAGCTACCATTTTATTGACTCAGAAAAAAGATTACAAACAAGTCACAAAGAGATAACAACAATGTCCCAATGGCCTCAATGACATCCTGTGATCTCTCGATATGCTCATGAGGGAACATGCTCCCATTTACAGACATCATATACTCATAAGTCTCCAAATTTTCCCCACTTAGGCCATCTCTCAAAACTATGATAGTATCATACTTATCATTGTTCCCAAGCAATTCTTCAATGTAGAATGCATCTGCCACCAGACCCTTGAAGGATGTGGTATCCATTTCTTTTAGTGCTTCTACAGCTTTCTCTCTGAACTAGGGAGCAACCATTCTTCTGATGACTTTTTAAGTAGCTTCATGGTCCCCCGTTGTTCTGACTATAGTGTAAACAAACTATTCTAGCAAGGCAACAATATGGCAGTGGGGACCCTGCAATGTTTTCTCTCCAAAAATCCATCGAACCACACCTTCCTCCACATCTCCCTCTATTACAAACGCCTCCTTAATTTGCTCTTCTATCAAGTCCTGATCGCATCTGCACTCGCACCCTAGAATTGTTATTTTTGAAAGCTCTGCCATATCTCTTGCTTTGTTTGCCTCTGCATAATACCCCTATCACAACCCTCTAGTGGGTTATTACAACCCCATTCTTATCTTTGTATATTATTAATAGGCTTTATTGATTTGATCATCGTCCCTCTCCCTATCTCATCCACTGTCAAAAACTTGCCCAAGAAGATAATCCCTATCTCCTTGATTGCCACAATTGATAGAAAGTCCATCATATCAGTCCTCGCTCCTTATTCTTCCAATTTACTTGAATACTTGAAAACTTTTTTTTATTTAAATAATTGATAAAGTACAATAAATATATATTTTTTAATTTTATATTAATATATTTATTTTTTATGTTTAATTATTTTTATTATATTTTTTATTTTAACTTGTATTTTAAATTTATTTGTACTTTTTATTATAAGAAACATTTCCACATTATTATATTTTTAAAATTATGCACTATCATTCAATAAATATGGACATGGAAGATATGGAAAGAGGTAAAATACAATAAAAATAAACTACAAATAAACATAGATATGTCAAAAATTCATCAAAATATATAATGTTTATTTTCTTGTCACAATGGTTTGGCGTTACCGTGTTCCCTATCGTCTCTTCCGCGGTATTATCCATATTGGAACAAAGCATTAAAATATATCGAGAAATTGGGTGTATAAAGGGTGAGCAAAAAAAAATTATAAATCCAATAGTGTACTTAGATTAGTGAAGTAAAATGGTTGTCATTTGGTTTTAAAATGGTTTTCTTGTTCTTGAGCGCAACAAAATCGGCCAGAACCGGGGCGAGCTGAGTATACAACGATTCTAAACCGACGGAATTCTGCTGTTATATTCTTTTAATCATTGTTGACTTCGATCGCCTGTGGGAGTTGCGTCACCACATCAACATTCAGGGACTGAAATAGTTAAGTGCCCTCCAATTTCAGATATGTCATTCCAGCCTACCTTCTTTGCTGCGCTCTATTCCTTTGCTTGCTATTTGCAGAAAGCTCTGTTCTTACTTCTGCAAATGCATCCGGAGGCATCACATGGATCAACAATTACCGCTCTTTAGATTTCTTGCCACCATCAGTATATGCCGATGCGCTCGTTAGGCCAATCCTCGTGAGCCCTGCTATCTTATATAATGAGATGAATCTGCAGTTTCGATGCGGATTCTTCTGCTATGGCAATCCTTGTGACACAGGCTACCTATTTGCAGCTTTCTTTGTTATCAAAAACAAAGACGGTGTGCTGTACGACATGCAAATGGTATGGAGTTCAAATAGAGAGAAGATGGTGCAAGAAAATGCAACCTTGACACTCACCTCCACGGGAGAACTCGTGTTAAATGATTCAGATGGCACTCTTGTCTGGTCTACAAATACATCCACCCATGATTTTCAAGGGAATCTGGGAACCTTATTCTCTTGAACAATCTCCAATCGAATAATGTGGCAGTCTTTTGATCACCCCATTGATACCCTGCTGTTGGGACAGAAGTTGAAAGTGGGGCAGAAGCTCATAGCAAACATTTCTCCTACTAATACAAGCCCAGGTATTTTATACCGTTCATTGTCTGTCGACAGCTTTCTTCTTTCTACAGCCACGACATCCCCTCAAATATATTATAGGTTTCCTGATTCACCTTCACTTGTGAAATTATCTTATGTTCAGTTCGACAATGAGTCCATCTATATGTTCCCTATGGCGTTTGTAGAGATGGGCAGTGCAGCTGTCCAAAACAAGGCAATAATTTTGTTCAGATTGACGCCACAAAGCCCAATTCAGGCTGCCTTCTTAACAGACCTCTTGTATGCTCAGATGCATCCATAAGCAATAACCCCGCTCAAGGTCATCACTTTTTGGAGCTGGAGCATACTTCCTATTTTACTTATTCTTACAATAATGCTTCCATTCCACAATTGGTCTCACGAGATTACTGTCAAAATCTTTGCCTTATAAATTGCTCTTGCAAGGATGCATTTTTCAGGTATGGTGTCAACTTTTCTAGTGGCTATTGTTATCTGGAGTCCAATGTCTACTCTCTGACAATGAGTAATCAAAGTGATCTATTTTACAATTCTACTGCCTATATTAAAGTTCAGTCCAGGCCTAAGCAGATTAAGCTTTTGGTTATAGTTATCATTTGTACTGCTATTGGTGGAGTGTTTGTCCTGTTTCTTCTTTTGTGTACATGGATAAGTAAGTATATGAAAGGCAGACATGAGAAGGATGAAGATGAGGACGATCATGTAGATTGGCCACCAGGTTTACCGCTGCGTTACACATTCCAAGAATTAAAGAATGCTACAAATGTCTTTACTATGAAGTTGGGAAGAGGAGGATTCAGTTCAGTTTATGAAGGTGTTTTGGCTGAAGGCTCAAAGATAGCAGTGAAGCGACTTGATGGAGCAGGACAAGGGAAAAGGGCAGTCCGGGCAGAAGTGGAAACTCTAGGAAAAATTGATCATCTTAATTTAATAAAACTGAAAGGGTTTTGTGCAGAAAAGGCCCATCGAATGCTTGTATACGAGCATCTACCAAATGGCTCTCTGGATAAATGGATATTTGCCAACAAGAAACAACTAGTTGGACAAAACATTGCAAAACTTTAAACTTTTAGATTCCATGACTCAGAGAATATCTGTGAGGTTTGACTGACTAAAATAAAGATGAGCAAACAATATTATATGTTCATGCAGATCAATAAACCTTAGGACAACTTAAAACTGAATGACACAAGATAAGAAAATGCACATAAGGATCAACCATATCGAAGGAACAATACACAACACACAAATTGTCCTAAGTGGAAAAACCCACATGGGATATAAAAAAATCACTCGAAACCTGTTATTTTATTCAATCAAAGAGCACCAACTCTTTACAAATGGTAGAGCTTCAACTCTACACCTCAAACCAATCATCTTCACAACTTCAATGTCTAGATTTGTACTCAAGAATGATCCTACAACTGCATTATGCTTGCAGTCCTAACACCATAATTCAATACAAACAAAATGTAATTTTCAATGATTCCAATACAATATCATTGAATTAACAGTGCCACTAAAATGCCTCTAACTGAACAAAATTCTCTGTTATCAGAACCATAGACAGTACAATCTTTTTCCTCTAACTGAAAACAAAATTCTTTGTTATCAGAACCAGAGACAATACAATCTTTTTCTATCTTTTTCAATCTTTTCAGATACAACAATAAATGCCTTTTAAACTGCTCTATTTTCACACTATGTTCCCCACCGAGCTATGGCTTTGAACCAAGAATTTATAGAACAAGATATGTCTGAAAAGCCTTGAACCAAACTGCTAAAAAACCCCGAGTTTAGAACAATACTCGAGTTAGGGTTTGTAATAGAAAACAGTTATTTAAGAGAGAAAACCATTTCTCTTTAACTGCACATGAAAACCATTCCTTTTCAATGCATAAACAAAGTAAAAGAAATCTGTTTGAAATGAATCACAGTAATCTTTTCCCTTTTACCAAAATTTTTCATCGAAAAACCAAAGCATTGTATAAATAACACCTCTGTTATGGCGGTTTGAACTGCCAATGAAAATCACACCGAGAAAGTAGAAAGATATTACCTCTCCTCATGGTGGATGAAACTGAAAGACAAATCCCTTAAAATCTGCCAACTCACCCAATAACATCATGCCAAAAGACCAGCATTCAAACCGTCTCAGTCTACAGAGTATTATAGTGAAGACCCAGAACAATGCTCGAGTTGAACTACCCATAATACCTCTGCAACTAATTGCGCATGGCGACGGATTAGGGTAGCTTGTAATGAAAAGAAAAAATATCATTGACTTGCCCTAACTTCTCTTTCTTTCACGAAAATGGTACATTTTGAAGTCCGCACAAAGACATTTTGCTCTACTGTTGACATGTCAACACATCAAATGAACCTATCATACAATCAGCTACTCACACCCAACTGAGTTGATAATACTATCCATGTCAATGATTACAGTTGTGGTCAAACTGTTTCGTTTGTGATCCAATGAAAAATCATGTTAAAATCGCAATAAATAAAATGTTAAGTGGAGCCCGCACAACAGAACAAAATGTCACGGTTAAGTTTGCCATTTCAAAAGTTCATTTTGACTAGACAAGTCAAATAAAATAAAAAACTTAGGAAAACCAATAATTATTCAAGCATTCTCAGTATAGGTTCGAACAAATATGCCAAGCTATAACTTCACTTGGATTATAAATCATGTCAACGTCGATCATTCGCAATTTAAAATACTGTGGCATATAGAATAAGCTATACAATTTTTAAGCCCACAAAAAAAAAAAACTCTTTACCCTCACAATCCAATTGCTTAGTAATGCTGGGGCATAATGAAGTGAATTCAGGCTATGTACATGATGCAGAACTGAATCTCAATGCTCAAGCACTGAATCTCAATGCTCAAGCACCTGTCTGTGTTAATATTGAACCAAATAGCCATCACCATGAATCTATGAACAACATAGAACCCTTTCATCTCCACATCTAGCCAAAACATCAGTAAAACAAATACATTAAATTTGAATGTAAGCAAGATGTTGTCCACTGAACCTAAATACCAATACCAAGAGAAACCATCAGAATGTAAGCCATGCCAAGAAAGATAATATCAACACTGATGCATTGAATATGATCAGACTGAATGAATCATGTACCAAGCATCCTCATGCCATGTTTTGGCATCAAGGACAAATGACAAAAGAGAAACAACAACAAATTCCCCCTTTGTCCTTGATGGCAAAAACTGAGCCATCTGAATGATCTAAATACAAACTGAACCAAAACAACAATCTCAACCAAATATGCAATTTCAAATAGAAATTGAACCAAATTTTGAACCAAGTCTGAACCAATGCATCAATCTGAACCAAATCTGCAATTTCACATAGAAACTGAACCAAATTCTGAACCAAGTCTGAACCAATGCAACAATCTGAACCAAATATTCAATTTCACATATATCTCCCCCTTTTTTGTCACAAGGACAAAGGGAGAACCAAAGAAAAAGATCAAAAGAATACCAAAGTCTGCAAAACTATCAATAGTATTGATCATAAGAACCAAAAGAAAGAACAATCACTGTCATAACCAAATCACTATCTATTGGGAAACACAACACAACCATGAACAAATTCTCAAGATAGCAACTGAAACAAAGAGTTGGGATAATTGAAGAATGAATAGCTCCCTTTGAATCACTGTAGAAACTTAAAGTTGAACCAAAATAGAAAATTCAATGCTCAAATCACTCTCAAATTTGTGTAACAAACACAATGCACAGATTATTGCATGTGTTGTATTAAATGAATCATTATAGCAAACAAATAAATACTTTAACTGAAACTGAAAATAATCTGAATACTCTCACCCTTACACTACTGTCAAGAGTAATCATTGACAAGAATGGAGAGGATATACACTGGTTGTCTGTTTCTCAGAGTGAATGATGTTGCAACAACAATATTATCATAGGACACATGAAAAGAAGCAATATTGAAATAATCTTGAAGAAATATGAATATTCTAGAGATCAAATTTCTTAGGTTCCTTGAACATCAACCTTTTCTTCATTGAAGATAAATGAAGTATGTATCAAGTTTAAAAGACAATAATATACCATTGTCACAAAGACATCTTACACTCTCAAATCATATCGAAGACAAAGTGATGGTACTCTTTTTGCAGCGATGAAATGCTCAAAACACATTGATCACAATTGTCAACAACTGAAAGACATTGTGATGAACTGGCAATAACCGAAGAATCATTGTCAGAAGATATCACATAAATAATAGAGCAAGGCAATCAGATGTCAATGTCAAGCAAGATAATCTCATAGAGCATAACTGTCAATCAAGATAACCAGAGAGCATAGATCAAGATTAGAAACATCAAAGATGTCATTGTCACTCAGAGCCAATGCTATCGACTGTTCACTATCACTTAGAGCCAATGCTATTGATTGTTCATTGTCACACATAGCCAATGCTATCAACTATTCATTATCAGCATTATTTTGAACTGAGTATATAAGCTTGACATATAACTGTGTACCCATAAAAAGAAGACACCATACACTGTTCAAGATTTGTATGTGCCAAACAAGTAGATGCTAGTATTATACTAATTAAGTATCTCAATATTGTCATAAATGAAATCATCCTGATAATATCAAAGTATTATATCAAGATACTCCCTGATATAACTTCAATACCTATGTGTTATACAAACTCCCCCTATCTGAGTGAAAGCTCCTCTTGATTCATAGCACTAAAATTTTAGATGAGCAACAATATATAAATGTATCTTCTATGTCTTGATGAGCATATTAAGAAAATGTAGAAACAGAGATTTGAAGAAGAGACACACACAAAAAAATAGCAGGCCTTATACTATTGCCAATAATCAACATCATAAAAGTACCACATAAATGAGTAGCTGCAATAATGTCACATTGCACGTTCACTGTGCACTGCAAATGGGTAATTATTGTATCAAAACATTGTTCAAAGCACTGCAAAACATTGTGCCATTGTCAATGTATATCACTATGCAAATCACTGTACCACTGTCACTCTATCAAATCAAAGTCACCATACAAATCAAACTAAAGTCACTGAAAGTCAGTGATGCAACCAAATGCCAAAATAATCACAGTATCATGTAACATGGAAATGTAACCTATAACTTATAAGCTATTCTGAAGATGCCATGGTCAATTTTCGTCCATTGAGAAAGATATGTCAAAGCCAAAAATAAAAGCATATATCACTGTAACATCAGTTCTGCAAAAGTAGATCTAAACAATGAATAAACCATTAGATCACCAAATCACCAAACCAATGTACAAGACAGGCTACACCCTTGTGTCAAAACACTTGTCAATGACCAAACCTCCTTGGCTCAAAATAAACTCATCTACTATCACTGTCCTTAAGTATTGTTCTCATGATCACTCAACCAGATAAATATTATGAAATCACATTAGAGGTTGCAATGACAAGTCAAGGCAAGTAAACTTCCTTCCAAGCAATGTACTTCCCAAATCACCAAAAATTCATATTTACAGTTCTGATAGAGAAGACCGTACTACAATACACTAATCATTTGGCATAAGCAAGATACCATAACACACTTACTCCTTGATGTATATCAAACGACATTTCACACTATCACAAAAGTACTGTTACATCAAGATTTGTTGACAAGATATCAAGTCAACTACTGCAAAGAATCTAAAGCATGAAATAAATGACTCTGTATGATATCATTGTTATTGTACGATTGTAGCAAGATCATGTACCTCTTCCCAAACAAAAAATAGCATCTAATAGCCACTATTCCAATGATAACTTAGTGACCACAAATAGTCAAAGGTGAGCAACCAAAGTGCACAAAGCATAGTTACTCTTAATCTAAGAGGAATAGACATCTCATCATCATAAAAAAATACTTGCAAAGAAGCAGAAAATACTTGTCCAATTGTAAGAACTACCAATGACAGTTGCCAGCAACACTTACATTACCATACTTTTGAAGGCATACTAGATATAAATCTCACCAACATAGTCACTGTCATGTTGCCAAATAAAGCAATTGCTGTCTAGACAACTATTAACTTCAAGAAATCACTGTTAGAAACCAAAGAACACATGATCCCATTGTAATATTTATGCATTATATGACTATCTCAAACTCAAATACCATGTACATAATCTACTACACAATATCAATGTGATTATTGATATTGTAAGGAAACTATAAATGATAATTAAAACTTGTCACTTCTTTCCATCACTGCACTTATGCACAATCTTACACATAACTTCTTTGTCTTCTCACCAACCTTCTTCCCCTTACCTCATGTTGGGTTTTCAAGCACTTTGTGAAGTCTCTTGTGTATCATGCACAAGATTAGATTCTTTCTCCTCTTTTATTTGCTTCCTTCTCTAAACCTTCTTAGTGCTTGTCTTCTTATGATAATTGAGAATCTTATTTGGACTAGTCCTATAAAATTGCACTTTATGTCCAACCTTATGATATCTATAACATATGATATTATTATTCAAATCAAAGGAATGACTATTTCTTTTGTGCATCTTATCAGAGATTCTATTGACATTCCAACAATTTCTTGCAACATGACAACTCTCTAACAGTGATAACATATCAATCCATTATCGTGATTTGACAGCTTATAAGCATTTTTATCATTAGTCCTTCCAAGACTATTTCTAGTAAAATTTCTACAATCTCTTTCTCTATGTCCATAAAAATGACAAATATAGCAATAACCATAAAAATGAGTATAATTATACCTCATTGAGTGATATTGTCTGATAGATGAATATCATGTGAACTAGTTGTTTCTTCTTCCACCTCTGTTGGTGTCTTTTTGTTGTTTTTCACTAGCAACTTTATTTTTTGTTTGTAGAGAAGCAACATGATAATTCGGATCTATCTTTGTTCTTGGAGTTTGTCTAACTTTGAAAATTTTCCATATTTTATTTCAAATACTATTTCCTATTTTGATTTATCTTGAACACCAGAACTTTATCCTTTTTCAAAACCTAAACCAAAAATGTCTTTGTGATGCTTTTGCTTATTCAACATCTTATTCAATCTACCGTTGCTTTCTTCAAATTGAAGATTCTTGTGTAACTTGGAGGATACCTTTTCTAGTTCCTTTCTCAAAGAAACTATCTCTCCTTCTAGCTTCTGACACTCACTTGTTTTAACTTCCAAATATGATTTTGTTACTTATATTATTTTCTTATTTTCCTTAACTTCCAATGTCAGATTTTGACATGATTATATTATGTTTTTCAATTTTAGGTTGGTTTCTTCTTCCATTTTCTATGATTTCACAAGTTGAACCTTGTGTTCTTGGTTTTCTTTTTTAAGATCCCTAATAATACCCAGAGCAACAACAAGCTTTCTTTCCAAATCAACTTCACACTCATCACCTAGCAAAGATTTTTCTTTAGACAAACCTTCACTAGACTTGACTTGGATTGTTTGATCATCTTTTTTCTTAACACTTTTATTTCTTTTGCATTTAGCCATGACAAGTACTCCAATACCAGGAGTCCCCTAAGATAGTTAGACAGGGTTTTTCTCTGATACCACTTGTTGGAGTACAATACCACTAAGAGGTATGTCAATTTCATATGACCTTGAAATAAATTTTCAAAACCTTTGCATCAACCATTTTGTGGATGCCAACGCTACCCATTTTGGGTTACATGTGGCTAAAAGGTAAGGATTTAGAAAGATGTGGATGAAATATGACTCATTCAGCATTATCAATTATTTGAATGGGCGTACAGATCCTAGCTGGACTATTGCCAACTTGATCAAACATTTCTATGATATGATTAAAGAGTTTGATGAATTCAAAAATTCTCATGTATTTTAATATTCATGTCATTCATTCAAATACACACACACACACACACACACACACACACACACACACACACACACACACACACACACACACACACACACACACACACACACACACACACACACACACACACACACACACACACACATATATATATATATATGTATGTATTTCGAGACCACTAATATATATATATATATATATATTGGTGATGAGAAATAAACATAGCATTCATTCATTTATTCAGAATATTAAACTCCATCTGCATTAACAATATATTAACAATGAATCAAAATACGTACATAGTCACTTAAAAAATGTTCAAATCAATCTATTTTTCTTTAAATATGAATTCAATTTTGAGCAATTGTATAAGAACTTTATCATTCCAAAATTAAACAAGCATTCTATTTAAAGTCACTTAACACACTCATATATGCATGATGCATTCAACAAGATTTAATGTGGTGTGTGAGATTCGATCTATTCTACCAAAGTCTAAGAGCTAAAATAATTCTACTTGAACCATGTTCTCGCCTTCATCCGTGCGTACCTTTTCCTACATTGACTTGCAATTGATTGCTCATCACCAACGACGATCCCCAATTTCATAACAAAAATAATAATAATCATTAATTTCACTTAAAATTATATTTCCATTTCAATTTCATTTCATAAGTGAAAAATCATTATTTTCTTAACTAAATAATTATAGATAAATACGGTTTGTGACATCCACCCGATATCTTATTATTCGAACAATAATCAAAAAGTATCTTAACATTATAAAATAATAACCACACATTATAGTCTCAAATCAAAACATAAGCAGTAATAGTAGCATCCATGCTATCCAACTCACAACATGTGAATCATAACCAGAGTATCAGAGTATCTCATGCAATAAGAAAATACTACTCTAAGAAAGAAAATGAGGAAAATGACAGTCAATCATCTCAACATCCTCCCATGTAGCACTATTCTTAGAATATTAATCCCATTGGACCTTATACTGAGTAAAATCTCTTCTATGTAGCTTAATACTACACTGATCTAGGATTTAGATGGGCTCCACTAGCACCACCCCTAGATCCTATACCTGTATAGATAACCAATCAAGAATATGAGATGCATCTGGATGATAAGGCTTCAACAAAGAAACATGGAACACATTATCGATTCGAGCTAGAGAAGGCGGTAACACTAATCTATATGCAACTGGATTAATAATTTCCAGCACATCAAAGGATCCCACATATCTTGGTGCCAGCTTTTATGATTTCCCAAATGAGATAGGGCTCTTTATGAGGCTTGCCCCTCAAAAAGACTTTATCTCTTGCAACAAACTATCAGAAAGTCCTATTTCTATCAGCAAAGCTTTTCTATCTATTGGTTATCTCCTTCAACCTACTCTTGATTAACCTCATCTGCTCATCCATTTCTTTGAGAAAATCAGGACTAATGATGTGCCTATCTTCCATTCTATCTTAGCTAATGGGTGTGCGACACTTTTGTCCATAGAGTGCCTCAAATGGTGCCATCCCTAAAGATGCATGAAAATAGTTGTTCTATGCAAACTCAACCAAAGGCAAATATTCCTCCCACTTGTACTATTGATCCATGTAGTATATACATAGAAGATCCTCCACAACCTGATTAACCCTTTATGTTTGGCCATTTGTTTGAGGATGATATGTTGAACTAAAATTTAGTCTGGTTCCCAGAGCTGCATTCAATGTTGTCCAAAATCTAGATGTCATCCTAGTATCCCTATTTGATATGATGGTTTCTGGTACACCATGCAATCAGAATATCTCTTGCACAAATTTCTTTGGAAGAATAAATGATCCATCCTTGATATTCCCAGGTATGAAATGTTCAACTTTTGTCAATTTATCAACAACTACTAAGATGGTATTATGCTTGTTCTTTCTCATAGGTAACCCTAGGATAAAATCTATACTAATTACTTGCCACTTATACTCAGGCATGACATGTTGAAATAAAAGTCCCCCCAGATGTACATGCTCATTTTTCACTCGTTGACATTCCAAACATTGAGCCACATACTCAATCACCTCTTTCCTGAGTTTAGGCTAGAAATACAAAGTTCTCAATTCAGCTACCATCTTCGTCACTCCAGAATGTCCTAAATAAGGTGTATTGCGCATCTCATGCAATATTAATTTCCTTAAGTCTCCACTTTTAGGAATACACATCCTCCTTTGGTATCTCAAAATACCATCAAGTTCCAACTCATATCCATCGAATCGATGATTTGAACGATCTACTCCCAAGGCTTGCTTAACCCTGAAGCAATGGTCATCTTCAGAGAGATTCTACAACACTTGTTGCCTCAAGTTTGACCTCGTATTAACCATAGAAGATAGATGTTTTCTTCTGCTGAGAATATTTGCTACCCTTTTTTCCTTTCCTTTGATATATTCAATACCAAAATCATACTCACTTAGGAATTCAAGACACCTTCTTTGTCTTGCATTAAGGTTAGGTTGTGTAAAGATGTGTTTCAGTCTTAAGTGGTCCATCTTCAGCTCAAATGCCTTCCCTAGAAGGTAATGCCTCCATCTTTGTAAGGCATGAAGAATAGCTAAAATCTCTAAATCATGTGGTGCATAGTTCAATTCATATTGCTTTAGTTTTCTAGATTCAAAAGCAACCACCTTTCCTTCCTGAATTAACACTACTCCTACACCTTCACCTAAAGCATCTGTAATCACTATGAAGTGTCCATTTGGATCCGGTATAGTCAAGACTGGTGCTATTGTCAACTTCTACTTCAAGTGCAGAAATGACTCTTCACACTTCTCAGTCTATTCAAATTTCTTTCCCTTCTTCTAAAGAGAAGTAATAGGTGTTTCTATCTTAGAAAAAACTTCTACATATTTCCTATAGTATCCTACAAGATCCATAAAGCTTCTGACCTCTATAAAACTCTGAGGTGTTGGCCAATCTACAATAGCCTCTATCTTTGCAAGATCAACAAAAATTCCTTCTGCAGATAGAAAAAATTTCATCTGTAATTTTTTTCTAATTTATAAGTTTGTGATAATTGTATGTCAATGCATCTTAACATATATAACACTAAAAAGTATGCATGTAAATTTAATTTTTATATATTTAAAGGATATGATCATTTGGTCCATATAAAGTGATCACTTGTAAATGTGTTGTCAACTTTCAAAGAACAAGAAAAATAGTTCTTAAGTACTTTTAAAATTCAAGTAAAAAATAATTATAAGAAAATAAAGTTAGTCGTCAATTATGCTCCATCCTTTAAATGATTTTTGTAAAAGATTGTAAGGGATTGAAGGAAAGATAGATAAAAAATATTAAATAAGTGTAACTCTTACGATGAATATGTAATAATGTAGTCATATAAGATGACATCAATTATGAGTAGCTTGTTTAGGAGAGCATGTGTATGTATAACAAATGATAGAAAACAAGAAGTTCTTCTGGGTTAGAAATGTAATCAAGTAAGATAAGATTATTTGGGAGATGTAACGAGAACATACTAATATCTATATTAATACTTAGTACCTAATTGGGTGACCTAATTCAAAATGAACCAGATACTTGCGATGATTTAAAAAATAATGCTAAGTTATGGTTGAAAGTGGTGGAGGGAGATCTTGTGAACTATGTCGAAGGTATGCAGGGTTTTCACCCAACCATCTCTCAAAATTTTCCTAGTTGTGGGAGAAAGGTGATGTAAAAAGTGGGGGAGTGACCTTTATGGTCTCTGACTAGGTTATCTCTCAAAGTGACTTTTTCATAAAAGTTGAAGGGGTCTTACAAAGATGAGATTGATAGATTCTTTAAGCTAGGAGAAGGGGTCTCAAGATTGTAGAGTGGGTACAATGGAGAATACCTTCTTGGACTTTGGAAGGATGCAACACTCATTCTTGTGAAGTACTTCATGCTATATGGTAGGTTCAAAAGATTCCATACTCAAGTCTTTCCCATGCTTAATCATCTAAGGTATGGTATCAAATGGAATTAGGGTTTCACTAATTAAGATAATAAACCACTTACTAACTAGATCAACCATACACTGAAGGAGGGTTAGACTTAATAGATGTAGCCTCAATCCAAATAAGGAAAAGGTTGAAAATCTTATTAGATTCACTAGGGTTAGGGTTTTCCTCTTTCTAAGTATAAACAGATTGACAATTGTGAAACTCAAGAAAAACAATTGATAATAGAAGCCAACTGATGAAAAGAGATTTCTTTAGATATCCCACATAGCCACCAACTAAGAATTAGGAAAAATAAGATGTTTAAAAATTTTTGCCAAAAGTTGAGCCTAATTCTTTTAGGACCAAGTAGTACAAATTCGTCTTGGTCCTCTAATTTTTTCTCTATCGAAAGCTGAACCTATTTGTCACTATCAACACTATAAAAATTCTTGAGTACAACTCTTGAGCTTGTACCATGCACAAAGAAAGAAAAGAAGAATGATGTGGATAGGGTTTTTCCTTAAGTCAAATCCCAGTTTAGGAAATAACCTTGAATGAAATAATACAAAAACTAAAGTAAATTCTAAGGAGATACACCTCAAATCTACAATTCAAAGGATTGATGATGCAATTCCCTTGGGATGTAATCACAAATGTTGAATGTAATGGAATGATAAACACATGAACATTGAAACCCTAATCATAAACACATGCTTGCATGAAGATTGATGTAACTTTTCTCTATAATGCTTGAAGGGTAAAATGAAGCCTTGGATCATTGAAAATGAATGCTTCACAGACGCACCAATTATGGGGTATGATAATTATGTCAAAATGAATTGATAGGATATCTTTATATAGGGTTCCCTAGGTAAATTACTGATTAGGTTGACCTCCTATGGTTATGTGTAGTCATAGGGATTGGAAGCCAGAGAGGAGGTAAAGGGTCCGTGCCATTTCATATTGGGTCCTATTTAAGGGGGACAAGAGCATTTTGTGTCACACTAGTACAACCAAGGTTCTCCATGCCTTGGTTCTCTTACAAATAGGACCAACATAAAGAGAAATGGGGAAGGAACCTCCAAGATGGAGTTCATTAAATGGTATTCATGACATTAGGGTTGGATAATTGGACCAAAATTAATGTAGAGAAGGGATGGAGATAAGACATTCTAAAGTAGGAGGACAAACATGAGATGTAAATTGTACGGGTTACAATTTATGATCCTATATTTAGCCCCCACTTTAACAAGAGTATGAGGCTATGTGAATACTTGTGATAAAGTAAAATGATTAAAGAGAGGAGCAATCAGGAGCTAGATCACAAGGAGATAAGACATTGCTAATTTCAAGGAACCAATCACCCAATCTTAGGATCTTAACTCATGCAATCACATGCAAGGACACACACAAAACATGGCAAAAAAGCCAAAGAAAGATAAACATAGACAAAAAGACACACAACACAAAAGTGGTTAGTACTAAAAACAAAAAGGCTCTAAGTCAACTAGTTGAAGGGATCTCAATAATCAAAATGTCTTAGCCACTAATATCATTCTTAGAATGTTATCATAACAACACAAGAGATCACATAAAAAGAATAAGCAAGATCATGGGGAAGAGAAAGGAGAGAACATGGATGCCATGGGCTAGTAAGTTGTGTTATGCTAGGTGATCCATATTGGTGAGGATAGTAAGAATAGTCTAGTTTTATCTTGCTAGTTCCACTCACCCTACTCCATATGTTGCTATCTTTTCTTAGGAATTAATAATGTTGTATAAGACTTTTTTGGTTTAGTTTAAAGCATGCAACAACCTGTATAAGACATGAAATATTAGTTCTTGGTTTTGGGAACATCTTGTCTAAGACTTTGTTGGTCTAGTTTTAATAATGCATTCCTCATATAAGGTTGTGCCTAGTTTTGGGAATAAAAACATCTTGTACAAGACTTTGTTGGTTTGGTTTCAAGAATTTACACCCCATAAGACATGAAAAATATTGTACAACAACATAGTACAAAGAGGGAAAGATGTATGAACCCCCATTAAGATGTCAACATAGTCGTACATTGATGTCTAAAATAAGCTAAAAGCAAGGATACAAACCTTAAAAACCAACAAGACATCCTTTTAGTAAGAAGAAGTATAATTCCAAGCTAAAGGGGTTTAACTCCTATAAATAAGGAAAAGATAGATGTGCAATGATATCTTCAAAAAAGTGTAAAGAAAATCCTTGGAGTGGAAGAAAACTTTGCTCAAATATGTCTACCTCCAAGAGGAGGTTTTGAACAAAAATAATGTCATCTACCAAAAGAAAGGAAGGAGAACAAGAATGCATAGCTTCCTCCTATTTCTAGTTAAAGGGATTTGATGTAGGATGACACACTTTTCACCCAAAGTGACGGGTTTCTTTATAGATCTAAACATACATTCCCAAGTGAACAAGAGGTTGAAAACAAGGATACACACCTCTTGCATAGGAGAGAATCCTTGAGAAAGAAAACAAAATCACACAAGGAATATCATTGTGTCATAAGAAAACACCACTCAACAGGAGAAAAGTCGATCCCTAGAAAGGATAGGGGAAATCAATACCCCCAAGCATAGGGATAAAGAGAAGAGTTTCACAACTTCTAAAGGGAGATTATACATAAAAGATGTACCACTTCAAGAAATGAATAGGTCCTAAACAAGGAACACACATGAACTCGAATGAATGATGGTTCTATACATGAAAGGACATCATGTTATGAAAAATGTAGCTCATAAAGGAAAAGGAAATATTTGGAATAAAAGAGAAAGAGTTGAAATTAAATGCCATTCTTGCCCCCTCAAGCATCAAGACAAGGATAAACATGATGAAAGATCAGAAATTGATGTAAGACACACAAATACTTCTAATATTTCAGGCACAATAAGGTTGTAGCATTTGTTCATAACGTTTATCATGTATTTCATAGTTGTCTTTTACAAGAAGATCTAAAAATAAATAATTGTAAACTAATAGCTTAAGCATGAAAAACTTGCACATGGAAAATAAAAGAATGGTGCATGGAAGTAAAGTTGAGTTGACTGGTGAGACTTGAGCATCACTTACTAACAAGCCCACCAAATTCTTGCATAGAGGCATTTACTAAATAGTCTCTTAATAAATATTTATTTTTCAATAATATGCATCAATATTTGCTACATTGGATGACTATATCTACAGTCTAGTTTGTAAAATTGTGAGAGAATTAACATATTTACATGAATATTGTTGAGAGTAGGTAATATATTTTGACATCAAGCCTCACAACATTCTCATTGTCCAAGATTTCAGTGCAAAGGTTATAGATTTTGGCATGGAAAAGTTGGTTAATGAAGAAAAAAGTGAAGTGATAACTTTTCTTAGAGGGACACAATGGTCTATAGCATTGGATTTACTGAATATGCATTACTTTGAGAAGGTGGATGTAGTAATATTTGACATAATGGTGATAGAAATCATCAGTGGAAAAAGAAGTAGAGAGCTATTAGAGAATGACTTGTTTATAATGTTACAAGTTAGATTAGAGGCGTTGGACGGTTTAAAGGACATGACATATGATGTTCATTTTGTGTTTGCATTAATTGTTTGTAATTAGCAATCTTTTTACTTAGGTAATCCAATTCCCAAAAATTACCTCTGGCTCTCGTATGCTCCTACACCTATGATGCTATCTAAATCTAGATAATTCGTTTATTACTTATATTCATTACATATTTTTACTAGAAAAAAAAAAGCAACATACAATTCGTTGTTCTTTTTTCACCTTATGGCGTTGGATAGGCATTTCATAGTTAGAATCATAACTCTCCAAACATTAAGTAAAATATATTTATGCAACTTGGAAAACTTAATTGTTGCATTTTATGTATTTTTAAATCTAGGTGTTGTCATAGAGTAATTGTTTTAGCTCTTGATTCTGAAAGGAAAAATATTGTCAAACTTTTTGTGCATTTAACATTTTGAACTATTTGATAATATTTTTCTTTATATAATTGTATATTAAGTGCATTCTTGTTAGGATTGTCATTCTTGAATAAAAAATAGTATAAAATATAAGCGATTAGAGATTTTGTGGAGCAAGTTTAGAATTTTTTTTTGAAATTATTAAATCAATTATATTTAAATATACGTTTTAAGTTTGAAAATATATTTTGCAACATTGTTTTCTCATGTAAAATAAATTGGGATTAGAAGAAACATATGATATTTTGATATAAATGTAATAATTTGGTAAAGCCTATTTATTTTATTCATTTGAGTTTTCTTAAATATTTTAATATATTCTCTTTCAATATAAATAGAAAGGACACGAAGACTCAATCTCATAAGATCTGAAATAATGTTTGATATATATTTATAAGACATTTAACACAAAACATATATCATTTCCACTCATTCCATTTAACAACTGATTTATTTTAGATTGAATAAAATAATTAAAATGAAAAAAGTTACTAATAATTTTTTTTAGTATGAAGATGAGTATCAATGGAGTCTTGTAGTTTTAATTTAGAAATTAAATTTACAAATGACAATAAAATAAATAATAATATCTCTTAACTGTATTTAATGGGAATCTTCCATTTTAATAAAATATCAAACAAAATAATTCTTTTTTATTAATAAATCTATATATTTTATAAGTGAAAAATCATTACGCACCTAAAATTGTAATGAAATACAGAAATAACAATCAGCTTATAAACCAAAATTCTCTAACAAAATACAGCAATAAAACTTACTTCTCTAACAAAATACACATAAAACTTAATTCTCTAACAAAATACAGCAATAAAACTTACTTCTCTAACAAAATACACATAAAACTTCTTGACTTTTAAATGGAAAAAAGAATAACTTTTTTTTCTATCTGCTAATGTATTTTGATCGATGAAAACACACCACTCCTTTTCCCTCTTGTCCATAGACCACAAACTAGATTGTTACAAGACGAGTACAAGGTAGATTGTTGAAGAGTTAGTGGTGCACATTATAAGATATAGATAGATGTGAATGTCTCAAGGTAGATTGATGAAGAGTCAGTGGTGCACATTATAAGATATTGAGAGATGTGAATGTATAATTAATGTGGGGTAACAAATATATAATACATGTAATATATTTTTTTATCAAATTTGATAAATTTATGTAATTTCTAGGAAATCTATATTAATTCTAAAATTAGATTTCAACTATCGTGTAAGGGGAAGGTATCTATTAAAACAAATACTTCAATTATTTTATCTTAGATGCATTCATCGACAATAAATTAATAAAAATTAAAAACAAATAATATACTCCAATCAATATGAACTATGTTACCTTCTTCTTCTCACACATTACATGTGTCACATCCTTCATAGGAGCATATTTTCCCATAGTCCATGTACATGGTAGCAAAATAAAATATAATTAAAGACATATTAAAAAAATAAAAAAATAAAAAATGTTATAAGTCAAGCACAATTGAAGGATAGAGAGGAGCATGATATGGGCATCCATCAACAAATTTAATCAAGAGGAATGGTGTTGAGAAGGAGTACTACAATGTCACTATGATGAATTGTGTCACTTTAAACATTTGTAAAACATGCAAAATGGGATAAGGAAGTAGAGAAAGGTGTTCTCATGGATTGCAATAACTATAAGGCATCAATGAAATTAATCTGTTATAAAGGCTTTAAGAAGTAGTCAGAAAATGCAATTAGGAGGTATGAATCAAAATTCCACAATCATTACTAATATTCTTCTTGCTTGTGTTGAAATTGGAGATTTTAGGTAGGCTTTGGATACCCATTAAATCTTAAAGGATGGAGGAAATTTAATTGAGTGGACCATAAAAAGGACATTTACTATATTGGTGTAAAATCATGGTTCCAAAATTTGACCTATGAAGATCACTTGATTCTTGATAAAGATGACTAATTTGCACTAGTATGTCACACTTACTAAGACAGTCACTTGATATGAATATTAGTGCTTGAATTTGTTAAATGGATTTGTTTTTCCACCTATTATGTGGAAATTTCATTGCATATTTATTGTTTTCATGAACCCTTCTTATGGTATGAGCGTGAACTACTATAAACATAGAGAACATGAGAATACCAATTTGATAAATTAGGATTTGTTAGGGGTAGAACTGGTAATATCTTGAATGTGTAAATTGTAAGTATCTTAACACTTGTTGCATAGTCATAAGTTTGAATGATCTATTTCATAGATAGCTTTGCTAGATATATTAAAGCTACATAGTGATCTTGAGCATGCTTATTGGTGATGATAAGTATGTCATATCTTGTACGAAATTTTTTTAAGATACATATTAAGGGAACGAGAGCAAACAAAAGTACAAAGTTGTGTCACACATAAGGCCAAATTATCAACAAAAATAAATATAAGTATTTGTAACAAAAGAACATTTTTTATCAAACTTGTATGAAGTGGCCTAATTTAATTATGCTAAGCATATATGTCTAAAAGTTTTCCAGCCATATTTTCACATAGGGCATACATGGTAGGAATATAAAATATAATTAAAGAGATATTAAAAACTAATAAATAAAATAAAATATGTTATAAGTCAAGCACAATTAAAGGATTGAGAGGAGGAGCATGATATGGGCATCCATCAAGGAATTTAATCAAGAGGAATGGTGTTGAGGAGGGGTACTATAATGTCACTATGATGAATCATGTCACTTTAAACATTTCTAAAGCATGCAAAATGGGATAAGGAAGTAGTGAAAGGTTTTCTCATGGATTGCAATAACTATAAGACATCAATGAAATGAATTTGTTATAGAGGCTTTAAGAAGTTGTGAGAAAATGCAATTGGGAGGTGTGAATCGAATTTTCACAATCATTACTAATATTCTCCTTGCTCATGTTGAAATTGGAGATTTTAGCTTGGCTTTGGATACCCATTAAATCTTTAAGGATGGAGAAAATTTGTTTGAGTGGGCCATAAAAAGGACATTTATTACATTGGTATAAAAACATGGTTCCAAAATTTGACCTATGAAGGTCACTTGATTCTTGATAAAGCTGACTAATTTGCAATAGTATATCACCCTTACTAAGCTATTCACTTGATATGAATATTAGTGCTTGAATTTGTTAAATGGATTTGTTTTTCCACTTGTTATGTGGTAATTTCATTGCATATTTATTTTGTCCTGAACCCTTCTTATGGTATGAGCATGAACTACTATAAACATAGAGAACATGAGAACACCAATTTGATAAATTAGGATGTGTCAAGGGCAGAATTGGTAATATCATGAATGGGTAAGTTGTAAGTATCTTAACACTGGTTGCATAGTCTTATGCTTGAATGAGCTATTTCATATATAGCTTTGCCATATATATTAAATCTACATAGCGATCTTGAACATGCTTATTGGTGATGATAAGTATGTCATATCTTGTACCAAAATTTTAAAAGATACATATGAAGGGAACCAGAGGGAATAAAAGTACAAAGTCGTGTCACACATAAGACAAAATTATCAACAAAAATAAAATTAAGTATTTGTAACAAAAGAACATTTTTTGTCAAACATGTATGAAGTGGCCTGACTTAATTAAGTATATATGTCTAAAAGTTTTCAATCCATATTTTCACATAGGGTATACATGGTAGGAATATAGAATATAATTAAAGAGATATTAGAATCACACCCTTTCACAACTATAATAATGTTCATAATTACATCTTGTTAATAATCTTATTACAATTTATTTCCCTTGGAAAACATATTGTAACAAGGATTCTATGGAAGTCTATTCTAACCCTACCCATGAGGAAAAACCTAGTACTAGAAAAAAAAGTTGGCTTAAATTTATTGGTCTAGGGGCTCATATATAGGGGATGATAATTTGGATAGAAATGTTCTTTCCGCTATTCAAAAAAGGAAAAATATTGAATAAGAAAAGGGTATCAGTAAGGAAATACTTTAAGGGAAGACACATGTTGAGTAGAAAGGGATGGATAACCTATTAGGAAAAAAGAATGTGGAAAAGAAATAGAAGAATTTATCTAGTACTATTGGAGGGAATATGATATATCTAAAAGAAAAGATAAAATGGCATCAATAGAGTTCAAACAATACTTAGATGAATGCACTGAGTGCTATTGGTATTGAGCATGATCAATCTAGAGGTAACAATAATTTGGGAGAGACTGATAGTGCTCACTTATCCGATTTGCATGATTTGTCTAAGGACCCTACCTATTTCAATAATAATAGGGATAATGTTTATGATGTTCTTGGCCTAACTAAGGATGGTATGGTGGGACAATTCAGATTGGCCAATTAGTATCACTTTGAGATTAACCAAATTAATATGATGTCGAGGGTTCTCACGAATGTAAAGGATATAATTGATGGGAATGAGGATATCCTCAAGAACAAGGCTAAGAGTAAAAAGATGCTTTTCATTTTGGAGGAAGTGAGTAAAGATGATAGCTTGATGAAGACTGATTTTTAGGATCGTATCCACATTCTAGAGGAAACTACTTAAAGGGTTCATAAAAAATTTGAGAGGTTGTACACGTGAGTTAGACTATTATTCAAAACAATGATGAAGGGCTTCACATTCTTAATGAAAAGGTTAAGAATACAAATGCTAAGGGTCTAAAGGGAAAATACAAAGATGTTAATTCTTAGAATAGAATTTTATGATTAAAGGTATGAGTGTAAAAAAATATCATATAATCCTTTATATAGCATATAATCTTGGCACACTAGGGTGGGCCCCACAACATTCTTCAAGGATGTGGCCAAGTTTGCTAAAAGTTATGAAACTTTTCAAAGATTATTTGGCGAGATGAAGATGGTAAGTTTTTTTTATATGCAAAGAATTCAAACATAGTAGATGGTACAAGAAAATGCATTTGTAAGACTAACCTCTATAAGTGAACTTGTGTTAAGGAACTTATGGGACTCTCATCTAGCCTATAAATACATACACTCAAGTGTTTCAAAGGATAGAAATACAAGATTCTAGAAACCTTGTTCTCTTAAACCTCCAATAGAATCATTTGGGAGTCTTTAATAGAACACTGCTAGGGTAGAAGTTAAAGGCTAGATAGAAGCTTACTGTAAACGTTTCTCCCAAGAATAAAAGACAAGATAGTTTCTATTGTACCTTACTTCATGATAACTTTTGATTCATTAATAACCTCAAAACTAGTTAAAATGTATTTCAAATATCCCACAACACATGTAGGTGTGGAGTTATCTTATACATAGTTTGAGAATTAGTGCATCTATATCTATTCTCATGGAGGACGATTGTCTTCAATAAATTTACGAGTACACAATAGTTGCCTTTACTTTAAATTAGATTTAGATGGACATTTAAAGGGTTTGCTCCATCCTACCAAAAACATAAAGATCTTCCATTGACTACTTGCCATCCTTTATCATTACAATGGCCAAGTCTGATTACCCAAGACCATGCAGAGACTATTGATGTCACACAACCTAGTTTTATGTGCTCCAAGTGGTCCTATGGTGTGCTCGAAGAAAATTAGGCATAGGCCATGACTTTTTGGGACTAGAGCCCATTTCCTATTTTCCTTTTTGGGACTAGAGCAAATCTAAAAGGGGGTTTGATTTCAAAATGCATAAAATGTATTTTTAAGATGTGAAAGAGGATGGAATTGATTATTTTCCATATTTATTTTTGAGTTAAGGGTATGCCCCAAAAGAATGATAGACAATTTATTTCTAAGTTTTAATTCATCTTTACTTTTACTTCTCAAACCTTAAATTGGTTCCCTTCTCCTTTTCAAATGCTTAACCATTTTCTAATGCACTTTAAAATAATAAATAATTTCATAGAATAAATTAATTAATTAATGGAATTTTTCATATTGAATAGATATTTATTCTATTTATTTAAAATAATAATTATAAATTTATTCCATCTAAAGGACAATCATTAAAAAATTAAATGATGGAATAATTTATTTTATTTTTATTTAATATTATAATTTTTTTTTTTTAAATCAATATTTAAATAAGCAAAATAATATGAAATAAAATTAATTTTAATAAATTGACAAAATTATTATAATTATATACTTAAATTTAATATATTTAAATATAAAAATAAAATAAGCAAAATAAGAGAAATAATATGAAATAAAATTAATTTTAATAAATTGACAAAATTATTATAATTATATACTTAAATTTTATATACATAAATATATATTTAAATCACGTGTCGCTTACCATGTGCTGGCTTGGGCCCTTACACGGCGTTAATTCTGCATGTAATACAAATAAAAATCAGACATGCGCTTGACCTCAGTGCAGCGAAATGAATGTGATTTAACTTGATAAGGAACCATGTACCTTTCCTGATGGTAGTTGAAGACTTTGTAAAGCTATATTTTTCGGGTGTCGTTTTGCTTTGTAATCAGAGACTTTGACTTCAATATCTCCGATTTTTTGAACTTAGTGTTATTTTGCTTTGTAATCAGACTTTGCCTTCCCTAGAGCATTGCCATCAAAGCTCTGTAATTTCAGATTGTCTTCATTAGAGCATGTTATTTTTCTGTGACTTGAACATAACTGCTGTTTGAAAAATGATAATGGACAGTTTTTCTTCCTCACATTTTTTACTTTCACTACTTCTGCCACTCTTCCTTGTATCGTGCTCGCTAATTCCAGAGAGCTTTGCTATTACTACTGCAACTGCCTATGGAGGCAGAACGTGGAAAAACAATATCCAGTCTCTAGATTTCCTGGCACCGTCAGTTCACAAAGATGCACTCGTCAGACCGATCCTTCTGAGCAGCAATATCTCATATAACGATATGAATCTGCAGTTTGGATGTGGATTCCTCTGCTATGGCAGTCCTTGTGACACAGGGTACCTATTTGCAACTTTCTTTGTTGTACACGACACTGATGATAGACTGTTTGACATGCAAATGGTGTGGAGTTCAAACAGAGACCAGATGGTGCAAGAAAACGCAACCCTAACTCTCACCTTCACAGGAGAACTTGTGTTAAGGAATTAGATGGCACTCTCGTTTGGTCTACAAATACATCCACCCCAGCTTTTCAAAGGATGTCCATAGAAGAATCTGGGAACCTTGTTCTCTACAACTCCTCTGGTAGAGTCATCTGGCAGTCTTTTGATTATCCAACTGATACCCTGCTGGGAGGGCAGAAGTTAAAGGTGCGACAGAAGCTTACTGCAAACATTTCTCCTAAGAATACAAGCCAAGGTCGTTTCTATTTAACCTTGCTTCATGATGGCTTTGCTATGTTTACTGCCTCTGCACCGGCTAAAATATATTTCAGATCTCCCAAGCCACGTGCAGGTGTGGAGTTATCTTATGCCCAGTTCGACAACCAGTCTATCAATATTTACTCTGAAGGAGGAGGATCGCCGTCAGTTAATTTACCAGTACCCAAAAGCAGCCTTCACATTAAATTAGATTGGGATGCTCATTTAAGGGTTTGCTCGGTCCAAGAAACAGAAGGAAGATCTTCCCTTGACTATGTTCCATCCTTCCTGAAATCAATCGCTGAGTGCGATTATCCAAGACCATGCGGAGACTATGGTGTTTGCACAAATGGTCAGTGCAGCTGTCCAGGAGATGACGATGCTTTTAAGCCGACTGATGTCTCAGAACCCAAATCCGGATGTATTCCCCGCGTTCCTCTGGTGTGCTCCCAGACTGGTGGAAGCCAAGGTCATCACTTTTTGGAACTGGAGCACGTTTCCTATTTTACTTATGTTTTTGACAATTCTTCAATGCCAGGGTTAGTGTCAAGAGATGAATGTAAAACACTTTGCCTCGAAAACTGCTCTTGCAAAGCTGCTTTTTTCAGGTACCGGACCAATTTTTCTAGTGGTTATTGCTATCTAGAGTTCAATATCTATTCTATGAATACTAACAGTCCAGTCGAAACGTACTACAATTCCACTGCTTATATTAAAATCCAGTCAAGGCCCAAGGGCATTAAGTCCTTATTTGTCGTCATCATTTGTGCTTCTGTGGGTGGAACAATAGCTCTGTTTATCTTATTGTGGGCATGGATAAGTAAGTCTAGAAAGAGCAGACATAAGATAGAAAAGGATGAAGATGAAGGTGAGGATGATCATGTGGATTGGCCGGCAGGCTTACCGTTGCGGTTCTCATTCGAAGAATTGCAAGATGCTACAAACGGCTTTGGCATTAAGCTGGGTAGCGGTGGATTCGGTTCAGTTTATGAGGGTGTTCTGTCTGACGGCTCAAAGATAGCAGTGAAGTGCCTTGACAGAGCAGGACATGGACAAAAAGGGTTCCGGGCAGAAGTGGAAACGCTAGGGAAGATTGATCATCTTAATTTGGTAAGACTGAAGGGCTTCTGTGCTCAAAAATCCCATAGATAAAATAGGTTTATCTGTAAACGTTTATAGGGTTACACTCTACCTGTAATCAGGCAATTGCTATCAGCCATGTTTCTTAACAGGGTTCTCCCTCATTATCCTCGTTTTGTGTTATATGGACATCGCATAATTTGTCTCTATTTATTAGTACCCACTTATAAGACGGGAGACTAATCTGTTCATGTAACCCGTTTGGTAAAAGTTTTTTTTCTGATTTAGAAATCTATTAAATAAGAGCCAATCAAACAGTTGACTGTCTGATCCGAATTATGGATTTGGATGACAACACCTGGGTGAGAACTTGCGATATTGTAAATTTTGTTACATGAACAGGAGAGTTTAGAATTGAAGCAAGCCAAAAAGTATTGTATTCAATTCGAAAATCCAACATATAGTAGTCCAAGGGATTCCAAGGGTCACCAACAACTCCTTGAGAATCGAAAAACCAACAGTCATATCAGTATCAGGTTTATTTACATAATAAAATCTAAAACTATGTAATTTTTCAAAAAACTATATAAAATTTATCCTAACTTTAACTAGGCAGAACTTTATGCACAAGAGTTGAAATTACGAGCCGTTTAACTCGTTGGAAAGGTCTCCGAGAGTTGAAGGCCTTCAAAAATGCCATTTACTAATGTCTAGAAAAACTAAAAAAAATATGAAAATATTTTTTCAACTATTTCAAATTTTCTTCTAATCATTGTCATTTATAGGTTGGAATGTCTTTAATTTTCATTTTTAAGAAAAACAAAATAATTGTATACAGCGCACACATGTATACAGGTGCTCATTGCTTGAACATTGGGTGGTTTTGATGGAGAGAAACTAAAGCCTTTCCATTATTGTTGTAGTTTTACTTCCTTGTTGCTCCCTTTAACATGATTGATTTATATGAAATTTGCATTAGAGAAATAGATCAAACCGACTTTCATTGCAATAATGTATATTCTATATACATAACATCTACCATGTTTTCTTATTGCTAGTGCTACTAAGCCATAAACCAACCAGGTCGAAAACATGCACATATTATGGCCGACAACAAGTCTATATTTTTATGTTCTCAAGTTTGTTATTTTACATTTATTAATAAAGAATTTACTAATCATTCAATTGCATATTAGTTGTCCTTGGGCAGTATGCAGAAAAATATTTTCAAGCATTAGTATTGTGTAGACCTTCAAATGAAAATCTAGTGCTATTTTTCTATATTTTCTTTGTTTCCTTCCATGCAATGCAATTTATGTGTTAGTCTTACCTACAAGATTTGTGCATTTAGAATTGCATCACTTTTTATCAATATTTTATCCAAAACAACATAATTGATTTGATAGGGTCATTGCATTGCATAATGTGTTGTTTGAAAATTGAGAAACTATATCAAGTTATAGAACTGTATCTAACTTGTTAAGTGGTAATATGCATATCAAAGTGTGAAATACTTATGTAAACCCTTTTTTGGCCATTGTATTGGTAAGGTAACTATGTTTTGCTTTAATTTTAAGCATGAAAATATAAATTAAATGTTTTGGTGTGTAACTAATTGCTCATCATTCCTCGTACCCTTATGTTTGTAATTTTATTTTTTTCTTGACACTATCTCTCACAATAGATTGAGAGCATGTTAGTGTATCTAGATACAGTTGACTTTAAACATTGGATATTTATCTTTATTTCTAAAAAATATCTCTTATATTTTTAGGGAATTAGGCTTTTCAGTATGAAGTTTAACTTAGTAATATTTCACAATATGGTCACTTTCATCCCCCTTCTTCCCTATTATGGCTTATGAATCTATGTTGTGAAAATTATTGAGTGAGAGATATTAATGGTTTTAATCAAGTCAGAATAAAACCATGAAATTTAATGCTTGGGAGAAACCTAAAGGAATGTAACAAAGTGAAGGGAAAGTCCAATATATTGGAGAGGACATTTATATGAATAGAAGGGGAATGGAAGCAAGACTGAAATGATGATATTGTGGCAAGGTATTTGGACTATAAGTTTTCTTGCAATTTTAATTTTTAGGATGAGTGCAAACATCAAAATTTAAAAGTTTAAAGGGATTGAGAATGTGGCAATTAGAGGACAAATGTCAAGTTTATGAGGCTTCGAGAGAAATTAGAACCATGGAAAAAACTTCTAAGGTGTAAGGTTCTCCAAAATTTTGAAGTCTAGGAAAGGGAGTGACTTTGCTGGTTTAATGCTAGGAAGAACTCGGGACAATGAAATAGAGAGGTTCAACACTTTGAAATTTTCTCTTTAAGTGAGCTTAAAAATTTGGGATGGTGTTAGTATTTGATACATTATGAGAACTAAGGAACAAGGGATCAAGTATGCATATGATAAGTTACCCTAAAATTCTAGGGCCTTAGATGGAGGAAATAGTTTAGGCTTCATGAGACATGAGGGAATGAGAACTAGGGGCTTAGACAATTGGGATTTCAAGGTTTTAGAGAAAGAGAAAACTATTGGAAATAAACCAAAGGTTTGTAAATAAACAATGGTTTTGAAGTTATAGTGAAATCTAAGACTTTGAACAATAAATAGAAGGGACAAAGGAGTTGGGGCTTAGAATTTTAAAGGGGATTCCACCCCAACACTTTGTACAAATGTGTCAGATCCCTCTAAATGTACAAAATCTAATAGGGAAAAAAAACGAATCTAAGAACATAAAACACACATGCCAATTTAGATGTTATTCACACCACCACCAATTCCACAATAGTTAATTTTAACCTTGAACAATAATATGTCCTCAAGAAGACCACAAACTAAAGAAAACACTACACTATGTTTTCAGTTATAAGGATTTGGGGAACTAGATAAAATAAGAAATCAAGGGTATATTCTAATGTCCCTAAAATGTTTAAAAACTCATAAAGGCCTAAAATCATGTAGGGAAGGGACATAGTATGAAAAACTAACTATAAGAATACACAACCAATTATTAATAAGGATTTTAGGATCAAAACCAGGGATAACTTTAAGAAAGCACCTCCCAGGAAAAAGCATAAAACCATGGCGAATCAGGCATTATTTTGGGGAGGAAATTTTCATAGTGATGGCGAATTTTTTTTTCAAAGTAGGAAAAATAATTAATTTGTATTTCTCTAGGGTACGAAAATTCCATAAAGGCGAATAATACATTGTTCTCTGGGGACAATATATATTGTAGGAGGTGAATGTTTTTCATTTAAAGGAACAAATATATAAGTGTGTGGGTGAAAATTTTTCCTCCGAAGGAAAATTTATTTAAGTGTATTGGCGATTTTTATCCACCGCTTGAAAATTATTTAATTTGTTTGGCTAATATTTCGTTATTTATGGAAAAATATATATTTTACTGGTGATTTCATGAATGCATTGTCATTAATAGACAAGACACATCACATCACATCACATTGAGTTTGGACTTTGCACATGTATCGATAAGTGTGACCTCATTGACACGTCACATGTACCTAAAATCCATCAATGATTTTAAATCTCTCAATTATCGTAGATCAATGACTGAAGTTTTATTTCGGCCCAAATTTCTGAAGAGAACATAGTTCTCCAGAAAGTGCCCGGAATGGAATTAGATTCAATCTGATCTTTGAATGTATTTATACCAATCCTTATATGGCGAATTCCATAGGAATTTTATATGGTATACTAATATTTGGTGAATCTTGCTTAACTATAACACGACTTATGTAATTTTTGAGGTGATTATGGGTCGTCCAAATAATTGGCAAATACATCAGAGTTGGCAAAAATTGGGGTGAATGGAGACATGTGTTAGTAAAATGCTGGGTGAATTGGGTCCTCCTGGCCAACAAATCTTCATATGCCTATAGGTGAGTTATGGTTGTCCATTAAGGCAACCTCAGAGAGTGTAGGCAAAAAAATTAAATTTACCGTGTGTCCACCATATACTGTGCATTGAAATAATTAATTAAATAAAACATATTGCAATCGGGGCGTGAATTTGACGAAAATTGATAATTTTCTGGCAACATGGCCACCCCCAATCGGTACAATATATTTGCCATTTCCCAAGTCGCCGACGTGAAAAATTCACCATTGGCGAATATTCGCCACTGAAGTAATCTCTGATCAAAAGACTTTGAATAAAATTCCTTAGACAATATTGAACACATGAGACTCAACTAGAGGCTTCTTCAATTAATGATCAGTAATAGATGAGTATGGTCAGAACATATAAAAGAGATAGGAACTCAAGAAAAAATGACATTTTTAAATTGAGAAACAATAACACAAAACGTTTAAATAGACTAATAAGATCCATTAATATGACATGAAGGTGAAGAATACCAAGTTTCTTAGAATTCAAATCTTATCAAAATCAATAAACAACATGAATCTTGATTTGGTTGAAGTGAATAGGTAGAATTTGACCCATTGCTTCCTCATCATTCAAGAGATAATCCTTTGTATAAAGATAATATTAAAAATTTTTGAACTTTACTTAAAAAATTGTTCCAGTTATAACAGACCTAACCATTATAATATGACAAACAATAATACTCTACGTAAATTTTAAAATAATTTTGATTTCAAATTAAACATTTGTTTAACTAGAAGATTTAAGACTTCGTTTATATGCAACAAAACATAAATGTTTATTTTCTTCCCCTTACATTTTCTTCGTTGACTGCGCATTCCCTTCTACTTTACACGGCGTCAATCCTACGTGTAATAGCAAGATTTTGGAAAGCATTAGAATTTTGGTCATGTTTTTTTTTATTGGTTTCATAGTCTGTGGTAATCTGAGAGACTTTGACTTCAAAATCGCTGGGCATTTTAACTTGGCGTTATGTTTTTAAACATTTTGAAATCTTCGAGGCGTAACTTTTTCGAACTGGAGCACGTTTCATGTTTTACTTTTTCTTTTGAAAATTCTTCCACACCAGGGTTGGTGTCTAGAGTCCAATATCTATTCAAAGAAAACAAACAGTCCAGTTGATGAGTTTTATAATTCCACTGCTTATATTAAAATCCAGTCAAGGTCTACGAGACTAAGGTACTTGGTTGTCATCATCATTTGTGCATCTGTGGCTGGAGCACTAGCTCTGTTTATCATATTGTGGGCTTGGATAAATGTGTCTCAATATAGTAGCCAACAGAAAGAAAAGATTGAAGATGAAGGTGAGGATGATGATGTAGATTGGCCGTCAGGCTTACCAGTGCAATTCTCATTCTAGGAATTGCAAGATGCTACATATGACTTTAGCATTAAGTTGGGCAGCGGAAGATTCAGATCAATTTTTGAGGGTGTTCTGTCTTACCACTCAAAGATAGCATTGAAGCGTCTTGATCAAGTAGGACAATGGGGAAAGGGAATTTTGCGCAGAAGTGGAAACTTTAGGAAAAATTAATCATCTTAATTCAGTAAGATTGAAGGGGTTTTATGCAGAAAAGGCCCATCGAATGCTTGTATACGAGCATCTACCAAATGGATCTCTAGATAAATGGATATTTTCCAACAATAAGCATCAACATTTACCGGACTGGAAGACTAGATACAAAATAGTTCTGAATAGTGCAAGAGGATTAACATATTTACAAGAAGATTGTCGAGAACAGATAATACACTTCAACATCAAGCCTCAGAACATTCTCCTGGATCAAAATTTCAATGCTAAGGTCTCAGATTTTTCTTTGGTGAAGTTGGTTAACACAGAGGAAAGCGAAGTGATAACCATGATGAGAGGAAAGTGAAGTTGTTGAACATGCATTTCACAGAGAAGGCAGATATAATTAGCTTTGGTGTTGTGGTGATAGAAATTGTCAGTGGAAAACGAAGCAGAGAGTTTTCGCAGGACAGCTTGTTTTCACTGTTACAAGTTAAGACAGTGGAAGGGAAGTTAATATATTTGGTCTATCCGGGACTTGAAAGTGAGGAAAGTTGCATAAAAGAGGAGGCAGTTAAACTGATAAAATTGGGAATGTGGTGTGTATAGGACAATTTTACAAGGTAGCCTACGATGTCCATTGTGATGAAGGTGTTGGAAGGCTTAATAGACACATTCAATGATGTTCCAGGTGCCTTACCAGAGTCAACAATTGCCTCTAAACAGCTGTCTCTTTTCTCATCTGAGCCTAGAACTTCCATGTTATCTGGACCTAGATTATTTTCCTCTACAGGCTTTTCTTTATCAACAAACGTCCCACCATCTCAATTTTTATTCCAATATGTTTGAATGTTGATTAGGTCTTCATAATCATAATTTGCCTGTAATCAGCCAATTGCTAGGCTTATTTGGAAATGATTAAATGGTTAGAGTCTTTAGGCAAGTTCTACCAGTCCACGCTCATAATGGGATTCTGTATTATTTGTCTTCATTTGGTAGTGACCGACTATAAAGCAGGGGAAGAGTTTGTTCATGTAATAAGTTTGGCAATAATTTGTGCTGGGAGTTGCGCCTCTAAAATATTTGGAGTTTCTAATGATTTTCAAGTTTTCTAGATGTAAAAAATATTTTAGATAAGGACTAAGGAAACTATATTTTTCATTCTTAGAACAACAAAATATCTATTTGTCATCTTTAGAACATCAAAATTATTGTAAGTAAGCAGGATGTGTGAATGTAGCTGGCAGCAGCTTGGACGCTAGGGGTGGTAGATGGAGAACAATTCATGCATTTTCATGATTGTTTTTTTTTTAATAAAGAAATAGCTATCTAATTTCTAGGCATAAATTATAATATATGAGAGTAATTTATGCATTGGTGTTGATAGGTGATGTTCAAATTTCACTGCCTTTTTAACTCAATGTTACCTTCATGCACCATTTCTTTGATTACTATCTTGCATGCATAGACAATTAGTATAATCTGCCAGTCTTCAAACTTGGTAGAAAATGCAGTGAACAACGTTGCAATGCATGATAGATGCATGGAACATCAAGTCCAGTTTCAGTCTATTTTTTGGAGCTAATTTATCTGTATAGAGATACCTTGTTTTTAGATTTGTTTGTTAGAATTAATTTTTGTAATATAGTTTGTAATGAATGTTAAAGACCTCTAACAGAGGCACGATGTAATGGAGTTCTATTAAATGAATAAAGAGATTTGTGTGTGTTAAATTGTTTTGTGTATTTTTTTATTTTATAGTTGTAATATAAAAAATAAATTATTTAATTGATGCATTGTAGAAAATAGGTAGCCATTTCCAATCTCAAATTTTCTAATCTACATATAAAACTAAAAATTAATTAATCGTTAAGTCACATATTAATTGTTCTTTCGCAGTGCATAACAAAATATTTATAAGCATTAGTATTGTTTAGATCTTGAGAACATTTGATTCCTATGGAAATTTGTGCAGCTCTCTAATGGAGTTATGTTCCTAAATAAAATTTGCTTCCTTATGTTGAATGCAATTTGTGGGTTGTTGTTATCTGCTAGATTTGTGAATTCAAAATTACATCACTTTTTCTCAGTAGTTTGCCAAACAACCCTTGATTTACAAGGTCATTGCATTGTGTGGAAAAACTAGAACATTGCAATAGAGCATGGGCATTGATCACAACATAATCAAAATCATATTTCTACCACATTATGGTTGCAACTACCTGTAGCATCCTAAAATTGCACCCCTTACAATTTTGACCACATTTTGGCCTCTCACCTTATCGGTCTCATCCCCATGCTTGACCAGGACACATTTTTGTCTCCCCTATGCAACTAAGCTTCATTTTTCTATCTTAAAACTTGTGTAGCCCCTTGTCCCTGGCCTAAATTAGGCACCCTGGTCCCCACCAGGACCAGGGTGCCATGCCCTAGTCCTCCCTAATCATGACCTATTTTTTCCCCTAAGCCCTATCTCAAATATGAGTGGGAAATAAATTCCCCATGTTGGCCTATGTTGGAAAATTAAACAATTGACGATAGGAAAGTATATAATGAGGTTTTCCCCTCTCATTTGCCATCCATCAATCATAAAGATATAACAAGAAAAAGTGGAGAAGGCAAGGAGATTACGTTCAAGCATTCAAGCATTCATCATCAAACATTCCTCAAGGCTACATATTTTTCATCTATCCATTGGAGCAACATTACATCATTCATTTGTAAGTATGTGTGTGTGTGTGTTAGGGTTTTACTATGTTCATGCCATTTCATACAACATATGTGCTTATATCTAAGAAGCAAAGCATCGTCATCATCTATTGCAAATCTAAAGGTATACATTTCCATCATTTATTTGAAGCATTTGTAGTATTTATTTCAAGGTTTATTCCAAATTGGGGTTTGACTTAGGCAAAGCCCTATTCCCAACCCCTTTTCTTCTTATTTTTGTATGTATGAAGCAGGTGCGTAGTTGTACTTCTAAAATTAAGTTTAATTTGTAGAGGCAAAAAAACTCTTTTCGACGCACATAAAGTTTGGAGGACCAAGTTGGGGGTGACCTAGTCCAAACACACGGTCCTTGCAAATTTTGGCAAATTTCATAGAACAACTCTGAATCATATCAAACTTCTCAGATCCAGGTGCACGACTGAATCTTGAATTTGTAGCTCATTGTTTCTGCCTATTTTGTCTTCAATTTTAGCACTTTACCTATTCAACTTACAAAAGAGGGTCAAACACATTCCAAACCCAATCAATCTAATTAGCATTCATTCCTTGTGTCATTTAAGATTGGATCTAGTGAATAAATCCCCTCTTTTGAATGTAAAGTCCTCCAAGTGAAAATTGACTTAGTGATTTTCCCCTTTCATGTGGCGAATTTGCTAAGTCTATAATTGCACCAACTTAATTTCCTTGCAATTTTTAAAAGTTTAGAGGTTAAATTCACAAAAACCCTAATTTTTAGATTCAAAATTGAGTTTGTGATTTGTCTAAATTGAATTGAGTGTTTGAGATTTGAGAACTCTTCAATTTTACAATTCATTTTTTCATTTACATGTGCAATTTAAAAAAAAAATAAAATTAAGTGGTTAAATTAAAAAAAAACCCTTTTTTTAATTTTAAAATTGAACTTGTGGGTTGTGTAGATCTTGAATTAATAATGAAATTTGAATCCTTGCTTCAATTTCCCTCATTACAATATTCAATTTTTTAAATTTAAATTTTTAAAATCAAGCGGTTTATGCAACAAACCTTGATTTTTTAAATTAAATTAATCTTGTGCAATTTCAAATTTTCCTTTAAGAATTTAATTGACTCAGTTAAATCTAAAGCCTCTTGTTGTACTTCTAAACATAATAAAATTTGGCCCTTAAGTGTGCCCTTTTTTTGTTTTATTCTTTCAATTAATCATTTTCTCAAACATCCTAAGTGTGTCCTATTTCAACCTTCAAGGCTTATTTTCGCATATCTAGACATCTCCAGTTAAAATATCCTTCTAGAATTTTCATTAAAATAACAATATCTTTCTTCCCTAAAAATTTGGTAAAAAGTTGGTTGGACCAAGTAGGTACCTACTTATGCCAACCTTTTCTCCTCAAATTTTGGGAGCCTGTTTTGACTATATTTTACTGCTCAATTCCAGTGATTTGTGAAATTTATTGATTTTAGGTCACCCGAAGGTCGAAAACAAATTTGAATTTCAACATTTCCATTTTTAATTTAAATTTTAAAATTAGGTGGTTAATTACAAGAAACCCTATTTTTTAAAATTAAATTGATTTCTTCAAAATTTCAATATTTTAAATTTTAAAATTAAGAGGTTAGTTTTGGACAATCCTAATTTTATATTTAAATCTTCCTTCTTTTCAATTTTCAATTTTAAAATTTAGAGGTTACTTTCACTAGGCCCGAATTTTGAAATTCAGTCTCTTTTGGATAATTTTCATTTTCAATTTCCTAGGAGGTTGCATTATTTGTCTTTATTCTTTCAATCAATTTCTTCATTTAATTGAATAATCATTTTTTCTAGAATTTTGCATTATTCAATTATCATGCAAGTTCCAATTTCAATTCTCAAATTTCAAAATTCAAAATTCAAAATTTCCCTAGGATAGATCTCATTTGAATTACATAAATTTAGTGGTTGAATTTAGAAAAACCCTAATTTATAAGTTATCTTGTGGATTGCATCTAGTTCATTGTTTGGAAAAATGTCAAATTTATTTTTACAAGAGGAGGTTATTAAGTTGAAAATATTTAAGATATATGTAAACCCCCTTTATGAACCTACCAATAATTCCTCTCCCAAAATTTCTCCCTAAAGAGGACATATTGATGCAAGAATATTTTTTTAACACTTCTCTCAGTGATCGCCCTATTTGAGATGAACCATTAGAGGATGGCATGGATTATTCTCTTAATATGTTCCTCTCTCACGAGAATACCTTGGAGAAAAAGGATGATATTTTGGTAAAATAAGTTGAAATGACTAAGAATTCTTTTGATAACACATCACCTTCTATTCATTTTGATAGCCTTCCTCCTAGAGATGAAGCATGAATTACATATGATAGTCTCTTTCCTATTGATTATCTTAATGATGAAGATACCTTAGAGAAATAAGATGATGCTAATTCCCATAATTGTAATGCCCTGTCTCCCAAAAATGAAGAGCCTAACAAAGGTCAAATCAATTAAATTCATATTGCTGAGAAATTAAAAATTCTTCCTGATTATCATGTAGTGCCTTACACATATAACAATGAGGTGTTTGCTTTAGATGAGACCATATGAATTGAATCACAATATTCTTTGTTAGTTCCTACAATCCTCTCTCCAATTAAAAAAATTACACAATCTCCTACTAAAGTATTTCCTAAAGAAGAACTCTTAGAGGATGATTGGGGGTCCTTAGATTTCACACCTTTATTTTCTAGAAAATCTAAGATGCTGGAATTCGATACTCAAAATGTTTCTCCTAAATCATGTCTAGAAATTTATTGGGCCTCTTTAAACTTCAATCCAATTCCACCTAAGAGAAAATCTCATCTTAATCCTACACATGGATGAAATGGACAAGTTAGGATGTGTGCAACAAAGTCATGAAAGTCATGAGAAATCATACTTTTCTAGTGAAAAGCTAGGTTTCCAACCTCTTCCTTTGTCAACAACTCCTCCTCCATTGTCTAGTGAATCTACACCTTCTCATGCCAATTTTGTCTGACCTTCTCCATGCCAACTTAATCTCTCTCCTTTTCCCTAAAAGAAGAAGGAAACATAAACAAACTCTTGAAAATTCTTCTTTTTGCAAGTATCATCAAATTCATGGCCATTTTACTAATGAGTGTCAAGATTTGAAAATAAAAATACAACATTATATTGTCTTAGGCATAATTAAAATAACATCTGAGCATGAATGGAATATTTATCATGATCATTTCAAATAACATTGAAGTTCCTATTATGTTGCTCCTTACTATGTGACATTGTTAGCTTGCCTATTGGAGGCTCATTATCATTCATGGTGGTACAATTTTAAGTGCAATCATATTTAGTGAGCAACATAATAGTCTATTTATTGTTGTCTCTATTCTTGGGGGGAAAGAATATTATCTTTTCTCTTCCTAAGGTTTCACTATTTTCACTATGGATTGCATTATTCATAACTTGATGTACTTTCTTGCATTGAGTTATCCTTCATGTGAGAACATGTTTGTTTCCTAGTTAGGACCTATTCCTCACTTGAAACAGTACGTCTTTTATGAATGATCTCTCCTTAGAGAAGTTTTGTGATCCTTCTTCTATCTCACTTTTTCTCTTTGAATATTACCTCTTCTTTTGCATTGCATTTTTTATAATATGATGTCCTTTAATACATTGAGTTATCCTTCATGCACGTAAATGTGTTTCCCTTCTTAGGACCTATTCTTTGTTTCGAATGGTATGTCTCTTATGAATAATCTCTCTTTAGAAGTTGTGTAATTCTTCTCATTGTCCTTACACTAGGGGGCAATGATCTCTCTCTCTCTCTCTCTCTCTCTCTCTCTCTCTCTCTCTCTCTCTCTCTCTCTCTCTCTCTCTCTCTCTCTCTCTCTCTCTCTCTCTCTCCTTTCTAGAGATCCACTTTTCCTTTGTTGAATATATTTTTCTTATTATTTGATGTTATTACTTGGGTGAAGCTATTTTTTTCTCAAGGAATCCCTCTTATACAAGAGGTGTAAGTCCTTATCTAAAACCTCTTCTTCACTTTGAAATGTACACTTATCATAAAGTTACTGCTCACATTATCTTAAAAGTATGTCATCCTTCATCAAGAATCCCTTCCAGCTAGCAATAGGAGGAAGGTATGCATTCTTGTTCTCCTTCCCTTCTTTTGGTAGAAGATGTTATGCTTGTTCAAGAGAGAGAAAAATGTCTTAGATGGGGTTACACATCACCAAAACTAGAGAAAATACTCTTACATGGGATGGCCTGTAAACTAGGCATGTATCCGTCTTAAATAGGGTGTTCATTCTTGGAACTAGAGTAAAAAATCTTAGAGCAAGATGCTTCACACTCGAAACCAAATACAAAATTTGATTCCCCACTTCACATTTGTATTTACATTACATGTCTTAAACATATTTAAGCACACTAAAAAACAAACAAAGTCTTACATGGTGTGATATACACTTGAAACCAAACATCACTTGCACACACGCTCGAGGATGGGTGGAACTAGCTAAGAATAGGTAGACTATTCATACTCTCCTCCCCACATGGATCACCTAGATAAAAACATCTAGGGGCGAGTTATCCATGTCCTTTCCTACCATGTATCACCTAGATAAAAACATCTAGGAGTGAGTGGTCTATGCCCTCTCTCACCATTCTTCTCATGGATCACCTGGATAAACACATCTAGCACTTATTCATGCTCTCTCTTCTTCTTCTCATGAACTCATAGTTTTTCTATTGATACTTCATGGATGATGCTTGCTTTTCTCTTTTATGTGATCACTTGTGTTCGAGAGATAGCATTTTTCAAGAATGATATTAGTTGTTGAGACATTTTGATATTGAGGTCTCTTTGACTAGTTGACTTGAGGTTTTGTTTATTGCTCTTAGATTTTGTTGTGTGTATTTTTATGTGCCCTTGCATATGTTTGAGTGAGTTAATATCCTAATATTGGGGACTTGGTTCCTCAAAATTAATAATATCTTATACTCCTTGTGATCTTGCTCTACATTTATCATCTTCTTCATTCCTCTTTCTTCTACTTTACCATGAGTATTTGCATAAGCTAACAGTCTAGCTAAAGTGTGGAGTAAATGTAGCATCCTATAATTGTACCAATTACAATTTTGACTACATTTGGGGCCCTCACCTTAGTGGTCTCATCCCCATGCTTGATTGAGACCCGTTTATGCCTCCCCTATGCAACCAAGCTTAATTTTTCTATCTTACAACTTGCATAGCCCCTTGTCCCTGGCCTAAATTAGGGTAGGACCAAGGCACCACACCCTGGTCCTCCCTAATTAGGACCTATTTAGGCCCCTAAGCCCTACCTCAAATATAAGTGGGAAAGTACTTCCCCATGTCGGCCTATGTCAAAGATTAAACAATTGACAACATGAAAGTATATAAGGAGGTTTTCCCCTCTCATTTTCCATCCATCAATCATAAAGAAATATCATGACAAAGTGGTTAAGGAAAGGAGATTACATCCAATAATTCAAGCATTCATCATCAATCATTCCTCAAGGCTACATATTCTTCATCTATCCATTGGGGCAACATTACATCATTCATTTGTAAGTATGTGTGTGTGTTAGGGTTTTGACATGTTCATGCCATTTCATAAAACATATGTGATTACATCTAAGAAGTAAAGAATCATCATCATCATCATCATCTATTGTAGATCTAAAGGTATACCTTTCCATCATTTATTTCAAGCATTTGTAGTATTTATTTCAAGGTTGATTCCAAACCAAGGTTTGACATAGGAAAACCCCTATTCCTAATCCTTTTTCTTCTTCTTTCTATGTATAGGAAGTAGGTGCACAACTATACTTCTAGAATTAAGCTTTATTTGCAGGGATGAAAAAACCCTTTTTTATGCATGGAAAGTTTGGAGGACCAAGTTGGGGGCGACCTGGTTCAAACACACGATCCGTGCAACATTTGGCAGATTTTGCATACTAGCTCCAAATCATCTCAAACTTCTTAGATCCAGGTGGATGACTGAATCCCGAATTTGTAGCTCATTGTTTCCACCTATTTTGTATTCAATTTCAGCACGTTACCTATTCAACTTACAAAAGAGGGTCAAACACATTCCAAACCCAATCAATCTACTTAGTATTCAGTCCTTGTGTCATTTAGGATTGGATCTACTAGATTCATCCCCTTTTTTGAATGTAATGTCCTCCAAGTCAAAATCAACTTAATGATTTCCCCCTTTCATGTGGTGAATTTGCAAAGTCCCGAATTTTCCACTTTACACTACCCTAATGAGTTTGAATTCAAAATGCAAAAATCATACACAAGACATTTAATTTGTCAGTGAAAATGATACAAATGGACATGCTAATTTCATAAACCTACTAACAAAAATCAATCTCCTAACTAAATTTCACACAACAAATACACCAATGCCCTGTTACCATTTTGACCTTAGGAACACTTGTCTCCTATGAAAATTTGTGCATGCTCTCAAATATTGTTGTTCCTTTTAAGATTTCACTTATGTGTTTTTTGTAAAATACAACTAGCTAATTGATTTTCCCTGGAAGGTTTGTTAATTTCCAATCATTGAAAATCATTTAATGGTTTTTGGACAAGAGGAGATTTAACTTTATTTATTTATTTTGTTTTAAAAAGGAGGAATGTGGTGTGCACATGACACTTTAAATATGTTCCATGTGCATTAGAAGATTTTGTTTCTAATGAGAAATTTCTCTTCTCATCTGAGTAATCCTATGAGCATTAGAATGTTTTGTTCATTTTCTTATTTTGCTCTCTAGACTTCTCTATACTAACAACATTCAACCATCTCTATTTTTATTTTAGTATATTTGAATGTTGAAATAGACCTTCATAGTTTTCCTTTAGTCAGGCAATTTCTATCATTAAATAAAACAAATTTATTTGAAAACACCTAAATTGTTACAAGCTACGTCTAATCGGGCAACTTCTATCAGCCCATGCGCATAACAAGGCGCTCACCTATGCTCCTAGTCCTATGTTAATTTTTATTTCCCATAATTCTCTCTTCCTACAATATTATACTGTAAATTGATCTTTTATACATTGTGATACTATATTTGTATGGAAGATCCAAGCAATCATTCACTATAGTTTTCTTTCTAAATGGTTACTACATAAATTTAGTGTTTTCAATTGTAAATGTTTTTTTTTTATTGTTGTTATTATTTTTCTTATTTCTATTATTGATCTCATGATGATTAAGTTCCAAAGTAGGAAAATATTGCATTATATTGATTCACCCTCTTTGCATATCATTGTGTCCTCATAAATTAGTATTAGAGTTGGTTCCTTTGAGTAGCCTAATAGTTGGAAGGTAAATCTTAGAACCACACATGGCTAGTCAAGAAGGGTTCTCATTTAATAGAACTCCATTGTTTGATGGATATTTTTATGCATTTTGGAATATGAGGATGTGAACCTATTTGATGGTACTAGGGTTTGATATTTGGCAATCAATTTTGGTTGGCTATCAAGCTCCTCCGAAAATAAAAGCCGGAAAGAAGGCTAATAAGAGTAATGCAAAATTATTGAATATTATGTTAATGTAATGAATTGTACAAGAGCTAAATAAATGTGGGATAAAATTTAGAAAATTTATGAAGGAGCTAACCAAGTGAAAAATGCTAAGCTACAAACTCATAGAAGATAATTTGAGATCCTAAAGATGAAGGATGAATAAAATATTGTAGCCTACCTCCTTGTAGATGAATTAATCAACTACATCAAAGGGCTTGGAAACACAATTGACAAGCCAATGATTGTGCAAAAAGTGCTAAGATCCCCCCATTACATATTTGATCCAATTGTCTCTGCCATTGAGTTAAGAAATTATCTAATACATTAAAAATGGATGAACCTTATGGAACTATCACTACATATGAAATTAGGGCTAAATATGAGAATCCATCAAAGAGAGAGGCAACTTTCAAAGCATCCAAGAAGTTGAAGAATAAAAGATCTGAATCAAGGAATGAATCAAAGGCTTAAGAAACTCACATTGTGAGAAAGATTCAAAGAAAGGATTTGTCAAATACAAAAGTAAATTACCTTTTTAAATGAAGCAATTGTGGTAATCTACATAATTTTTCTACTAAGTGTCCATTTGGAGAAATAAATAACAAATATGAAAAAGATCATTAGGAAAGCAATAGATATCTGCAATACAAAAGAGCCATGAGCATGTAGAGAAGAAGGTCTTCCATAAGCAATGCCAACAACTCATTTGAGATATTCAACACTCTAACTTTTCAAATATAGGTATGAAACAATGACATAAGTAGGGTTTAGATGATCAAAACTTCATATATCATTTTCCAAATCAAATATTAGATTTGTGAATGAAGTTTTAATCTAAACCATACTACTTCTAACTTTAACCATAGAACATTATTTCAGATCAATGAAATAATATTCATCAAAATACTCTATTATCACATTCGAGATTTTTATTATCTTCTTGATCATTTCTAAATTTATCTTTTATATTTTCACTATCTACACTCATTAATTTGATCAAAATTACATAGTACTTTTAACTTTAACCATAGAACATTATTTTAGATCAATAAAATAATCTTCATCAAAATACTGAATTATCACATTCAAGAATTTTATTACCTTCTTGATCAAATCAAAATTTATCTTTTATATTTTCATTATCTACACTAATTTATCTGGCCAAAATTATTTATAATTTTATCTTTTGGAAGTGTGATGTGATCCACTTTCGTAGAAAAACTGACTATAAAATATTAGCCTTAATATAAAATATAAAACTAAAAGGAATCATGAGAAACACGCTTGTCCATTATTTTAGCAAGATAGAAATGAGTGATTGAATAGAATTGGGTTAATAAACTTTTGTCAACACAGAATTTGTTTAAGTAGATTAATTTAATTGTCGTATCATAGGGTTTTTTCTGACAGCATACAAATTTAAAATAGATTAATTTGATTTTTCACAATATAAAAGTATCGGGATATCATGAATTTCTTTATTGATGCATCTTTTCATCAATGTTTCTTGAATTGAATTTTCCCAACATAAAAATCTGGCATTATCTTAAGTTTCAATATATTTCTCTCAAAAGGGACATCGTAATTTTTGAATTGTGGAAGTGTTGTATATTACAAAGGAGATGACTATACCTATGATATTAGGGTTAGTATTTGATAGTTAATATTCCACTTTCATTATCTTAAGTTTCAATATATTGCTCTCACAAGGGACATCGTAATTTTTCCAACATAAAAATTTGGCATTATCTTAAGTTTCAATATATTTTTCTCAGAAGGGACATTGTAATTTTTTGAATTGTGGAAGTGTTGTACATTACAAAGGAGACGACTATACCTATGTTATTAGGGTTAGTATTTGACAATTAATTTTCAATTAATGGAAAATATTAACCATTTTTATATGATTTTTTATGACGATTATGATGATGATTTTGTTGATTCTTAAACAATGATGAGATTTAGTAAGTAATTCATTTTGTATTTTTATGTTAGATTAATACGTATGTAGCAGGGTGATTATTATTTATGTAATATGTTTATATTAATTTGTCAACTTTATGTGTTGCTTGATCTTTTCATTCTCTTGTGATCTATTTGATAATGGATTGAAGTATGCAACTTATAGGTTGGTTGATTATATTACTTTGAAGGTCTTTAAGTGTAGTGTCATGACTTAGTCCGTATACTAAAGTGAAATATCGCATGTCATTGTTCAAACCTATATACCACAACATATTGTCTTTGTATGGCATTAGTTAAGACCACTCCTCAGATTTTGTTATATTCATGTTGTTTTAGACTTTTAGTTATAATGCCAATGGTTATTTTTTATTGTTAGGATTGCAATTTTTTTATCTGTTATGTTATGGGTCATGAGGTTCCTTGAATATGTGAAATTTGATCTAGGTTTTTATTTCTTTTTAAAGAACTTTATTTGTAGTTGGGTTCATTTTTATTTTGGTCAATATTTTAAATTTTCATGTGCATGGAATCAACTTGTATTATTGAGTCATTATTCTATATTATATGTTAACAATAAAATATATTCCTTATTCTATGGCTTGACTATCTTTCTTCTCTCTTTTGGATTCTATTTTATCCTATACTTATATTTTCCTCATTTTCACATGTTGCTTAAAATCTATGAATCTTCTTGGGGTGACTAGTTGGCCAAGAGATTTGCAACCTTCATGTCATGGTTTGTGATAGCTTGTTTTCTTGCTCTATGTTTATGGTCTATCATTTTTTCTACTAATAGGCCCAAACCTTAGTGTAATATAAACACCCCCCCCCCCCAAAAAAAAAAAAAAAGAAAAGAAAATAGGAAACAACAAAGGAAAATAAAAATATCAAGCCTTACTAATGCATTATCCAAACCTATTTATCTTTCTGCCAAGGTGCCTAACAACAAAATATAATCCAACCTAGGAGGACCTTTGTTATTCCTTTGTACAACTATCGATGAAGTTTTCTGATCTTAATTTATACAATTAAGACAAGATGTGAGAGAAGACCCCTCAAACTGCCTATATGAGTAAACTACATAATCTAAGGAATAAATTGGGTTTGTCAATTGACAAACTTCCTTCTTACGTGCAATCAATCAAGCTTCAAAATAATTAGACAAAATTAGCAAAAGAATCTATAGGATACACCATATAAGATGGTTGAGAAGATTATTTTTCCACAGAGTTGAAGAATATAGCTTTTAAAAATAATAGAAGCGAATAGAGGCCAAGTGCCTAGTAGTGAAATAATACCTAAAATAAAAAAACAATTATCTCATAATCCACTAGTTGAGATCAAGATCCACCATTAACCTATAGTACAACCTCACAAGGTAATTCTTTTGACAAATTAACTTCCACCAAGATATGAGTAAAATAAGTCTGGGTAAAATTATTAGAACAAAGGTCAAACCTTACGAATCAACTAGGAAAATTACCAATGGCCTTATGGGTAGAAATACACTGGAATTGTATGAATGGATAAGGGAATCTCACCTAAGTAGGCATTATCTCAATGGTCTCCTTCAAATAGCTAAAGGAAGGTGATTAAGGAAAAATAAAAAGAGGATGCGAATCTCACTCCTAATCATCATTATTTTAACACAATTTATCTATCTTTAGAAGATTCAAAACAAACTACAAAAAAGCCTCTAATAGAAGGCTATATATATCTCTTACATTTAACCAAAGTATAACAACTCCTTGAACTCTAGTGATGTAGATTAAGGAGAGAATAAATCAACCCATTGCTCGAAACGAAACCTCATAATTGAGCACTTGGTAACCTAGAGAAACCACAAGGGAAAAATTAGTGTAGGGAAGAGGTAGTTGTTTTTCAAAAACTTTCCCATGATAGATCCCTTCACCACCATATTAACAAAAGGGCCATGTCCCAAGAACAATTATCTACATCTATAAAAGAACTAAGCAAGGAGGCTCAACATATAACATGCCTAGCACATCAACAATAGAACCAACAACCCATGAGGAGATTACAAATCCACATAAGTTGTAGGAGAAGGAAGAAGAGAGGCAATCCCATCAACTATTAAGACACAAACACAACCCTTGAGATTTGAAGAAGCGTTTGTGCTAATGTAACATGCACAACAAGAAGATTTTTTGCCAAGCCAAGAGACCCAACATGAGAGGCTCCAACATGTGATCTAAAACCATACACTTATAGAGAAACCATAGACAAAAACCCATTAAATGTAAGATGAATAACCAAATCACAAATAGGGGACACATATCCATTGAATAGAAAACTAGTTTTTGAAAATGGAGAGCCCGACAAAAGTGAGCGAGATAGAGACATTGTTCAATACTTTTCTAATACACTTTAAATCAATGAATAATTACATTGGAATAAACAAATTAATTTAAAAAAAAATTCATATTAATATAGTAGTTATGTACTTGAAATACATCTTTATAAAATTATTATTTAAATATAAAAAACAAATATATTTAATATAAATTTATCTGGATGACATCTAAAATACACATTTGACTGTATTTTTAATATAATTAAATATACTAATTTATTAAAAAAAAAATTAAATAAAACTTTTTTCTAAGTAGACTCAAAGACTCCTCATACCTAATAGGCAACCAAACATGAATGTTTATTTTTCATTCCAAGTACCTATTCTTTGTTGATTGCATGTTCCGCTCTAACAAGGTGTTAATCCTACATCGAGTAGAGTTAAAAATCCTTCATTAGTTGGCTTTAGTGCAGTGAAATCAAAGAAATTTTGTTTGATTGGAGACCTCATCGAAGACTTGGTAAAGCAATAGAATTTTATTAGTCTATGATAATCACAGAGGCTTTTGACTTCAATAATCTATGGTAATCACAGAGACTTTTGATTTCAATATTTGGCTTTTTTTATTTTGGAGTTAATGCTTAACCCAATCCCTGCCTTCCCAATTCATTTCCATTAAATCTCTCTAATTTGCACTTGTCTTTCATTCGAACATGTAGTTTTCTATTGTTTCTGTGAAACATAACTGTTGTTTTTAAAAATGATAACGATGGACTATTTCTCATCATCTCCTCATTTAATTTCTCTACTTCTAACACTCTTCCTTCTATCATTCTCACTAAATGAAGAGAGCCTTGCTATTCCATCCGAAACTACATACGAAGGCAGATCATGGAAGAACAATACTCAGTCCCTCTGAGCAGCAATATCTCATATAATGATATGAATCTGTAGTTTGGGTGTGGATTCTTCTGCTATGGCAGTCCTTGTTGTTAATATCTCATTAGGGGTTTAGTTTTATTTATTAGTTTTTTCTGTTCCGATAGTTTTGTATTATAGTTTACAACTATTTTTGCCTCATCTTTATATCTGTTTGTTTGTTTTATTATCAATGAACAATTTTTATGGGAATACAAATAATATTCAGATTACCATTCTTTCCATTCTTTTTTCTATCTACTAACAAAGATTCCAGATTGTTATTTTCTTCCTGGGCTATCAGTGGTATCAGAGCTTTGGAGTTTGGAGTATATTTTTATGTGAAGCATCTAAAGATTGCAACTTTCTACAAAATCAAAATACGGAAACAAAAATTGATTCAGGTGAAAACAATTTATTTATTTTTACAAGAATTTTATATCTTGCTATATTTGGTAAAGTTTGGCATGAGATTTTGACCAATCCTATAGATTTGTAAACTATGCAAATTCTATATACATTTATTTTCAATTTACAATAAAATCTATTATTTCATTGATTGGGGAAATATTAACCAGAAAAGATATTTGGTTGGAATGGCATAGAAAAGTGGAAAATACATTAATTTTTAATGATTTATGCTATAAAATATGTGATGAAGATATCCAACCTACAAAACCAATAGATGTTAAAGAAAAAGAAATTTGGAATTATAAAAATTCAAAAGCCTTGACTTTGATAAGAGCTTTAGTTAATGGAGATGTATATCATCATATACAAGGATGCGAATTAGCTTGGGAAGCCCTTGACAAGTTAAAAAATTTATTTGATTCTCATTCAGAATTAAAATTCATTCAGTTACAATTAAAATTGTTCAATTTTGAATTAAAAAATGGTTATGTTATGAGTTTGGCTTCTAGAATTAGAGCCATAAAACAAGATGTTAATGCTACTGGTGGCAAAATTGATATTTATCTCACTACTTTTATTAAGGCACTCCTTCCAACACATTATACTTATCTAGAGTCCCTTCAAGCAAGTAACCAATTGAAAACCATTACTTTTGATTTATTGGTTGAAAAGTTGGCTGAACGTGGAAAAGCTTTTGGAAGAAAAATAGATAATACTAATGAAAATGTTTGTTTTGCTCACCAAGAAAAACCTCTAAATAAGAGCTCTTCAAGAGGAGGTTATAATGATAGAGGCAAAGGTAGAGGTCAATGGAGGAAAAATGATAATAAAAAAGATAGGCAACATTTATATTGTAAAACATGTGGTAGAAAAGGAAGTCATGAAGCACATGAGTGCAAGTTGCCATGGGATAAGATAGAAAGTTTTAAAGAAAATACTTTTAAGCAAAAAGATAAAACAAAAGTTTATAATGATGATAAACATTCAGATAATAAAATTCCAGGAGCAACCCAATTTGCTTGTGATAGTGATGGTGATCAATATGTGCTTTTTGTTTTTGACTTTGCATCTAATTCCTCATGGTATGATTCTTGGATCTTAGATACTGGAGCCACACAACATATGACATTCTGACATAATTACTTTGAGTAATTTCAGAAAGTGCATGTGGTCCAATTTATTTAGTTGATAAACCAAGTCTCAAACCTATTGGAAAAGGATCTATTCAATTTAAGTTGCCTAACCTTCTAGACTTTGTGCTTCATTATGTATTATTTATTCCTCAATTGCAACGTAATTTGTTATCACTAGTATTGATTTGACAACAAGGCTACTCTATTCTGTTAAAAGATGGGCAAGTTGTTGTTAGAAAACAATCAAATAATCAAGTTGTACTCACTAGATGTGAGGATGAGAGATTATTAAAACTAAATGGCACTTCTTTTTCTAAATTATTTGCATATCTTACTGAAGAAGGTAGTCTATCTTCTATTATTTTATGGAATGCAAGACTTGGGCATGTTGGTTATGATAACATTCATATCCTGCAAAAGAATGGTGTTGATGGCCTACCTATTTTGCCTAAAACAATTGAAAAATGTGAAGCATGTATTCTTGGCAAGCAACATAGAAATTGTTTTCCTCACTCCACTTGGAGAGCACAAAGAAAATTGCAGCTTATTTATTCTGATTTATGTGGGCCCTTACCAGTAAATTTTGTGGGAGGATCTAAGTATTTCATGTTGTTTATTGATGATTAGAGCTGCATGACTTGGATTTATTTCTTGCAGCAAAAATTAGAAGCTTTTGAAAATTTTAAAAGGTTTCGTGTTATGATTGAAAACACGCTCAATCTCAAATTGGTACTGTTCAAACAAATAATGGTGGAGAATTTACTTCTCTAGTTTTTGATGACTATCTACGTCAAAATGGGATCCAACATCATCTTATTGTTCCAAGTACTCCTCAACAAAATGGTGTTGTTGAACGAATGAATAGAACTATCATGAATATGGTTCGTGCAATGTTATATTTTAAAGGAATCAAATTACATTTTTGGGTTGAAGCAACAAGAACTATAGTTTATCTTTGTAATAGATCTCCGTCATCTGAATTACACCAATCTATTCCATATGAAGTGTGGTTTGGATATCCTCCTTCTGTTCGACATCTTCGCATTTTTGGTTCCACTTGCTATGGTTTAATTCCCAAGGCAAAAGAAGTAATTTGCAACATCATAGTATTAAGTGTATTTTTCTTGGTTATTCAGAATCTTCCAAAGAATATAGGTTGTATGATGAAGCCAACAAAAAATTATTTATTACATGTGATGTTGTATTTGTTGAAACCTCCAACATTGCTGAAAATGATAAATGTAAATTCAAATAGGTTGATACAATTACAATTTTTTCTCCTTGGATAGAAAACTCTTGTGAGATTCCACATATAGAATCTATATCTCAAAGTGGTCTAATTCATGTTGCTCCATAAATAAATGACCAAGAAGAAACCCATCATGATGAGTTTGAACTCTTCGAACCATCAACCACTAATACAACATCTAGTAATTAAATGGTCACATCTTTTGTACAACCAAAATCTTCTCATAAGTGGGTAAAAAAATTCCAACAAACATTGAAAGATTTAAGACCTAATGAAATAGGTAAAATAGGTACAAGAAGCTCTAACAAAGCAAGGCTCCAAGCTCAAACCAATGGTGCATATAACTTGGAGACCATTGGTGAACTCAATCTCATAATTGACTCTGAACCATCATCCTATAATGAAGCCAAAAATATTATAGTATAGAGGAAAGCTATGCAAGATGAGTATGATGCTCTTTTGAAAAATGGCACATGGGAGTCGTTTGATGCTCCACTTGGTTGTAAACCTATTGGCTACCAGTGGATTTTCAGGAATAAATATAAAGCAGATGGTACACTTGACAAACACAAAGCCCAAATTGTTGCCAAAGGTTATGCTCAAAAGGAGGGCATAGATTATGATGAAACCTTTGCACCTACAACAAAATAGACCACCATTCATGCTTTGTTGGCCCTTGCAGCTCAATATGGGTGGAAAATTCACCAAATGGATGTTAAAACAACATTCTTAAATGGTGATCTCAAAGAATCAGTTTATATGACTCAACCAAATGGGTATGTAGTCAATGGAAAAGAACATTAGGTATGCAAGCTTGTCAAATCATTATATGGTTTGAAACAAGCTCCTCGATCCTAGTATGAAAAACATACCAAGTATCTCTTAAAGTTGAATTTCCACTATTTTGAATTTGATGATGCCACACTTTTTGTTAAAAAAATTGATAACATTATTGTCTATCTTGTTGTTTATGTGGATGATTTATTTATCACTAGTCCTGATGAGAATAATATTCAAAATGTGAAAGAACAACTAAAGCAAGGTTTTGATATGATTGATTTGGGCCATCTTCATTACTATTTGGGTATTGAGGTAACTCAAACACCTCATTTTATTTTTATCACCCAACAAAAATATATTGGTGAACTTTTGCATAAGTTTGGCATGGCTAATTGTAAGCCCCTTAGTACTCCTATGGAGCAAAATCTTAAGGTCTCTTCAGATGACCCTTCAGCATTGGTTGATGCAACTATCTACAAGAAACTTATTGGTAGTTTGATTAATGCTACAACTACCCATCTGGATATTTCTTTGGTTGTTGGAGTTCTTTCAAGGTTTATGCAACAACCTAGAGAAACTCATTGGTTAGCTACCAAACACATTCTTTTCTATTTGCAAGGTACTCAACACTATGGGCTCAAATACTCCAAGACAAACCAATTTTATTTGGTTGGCTATTTCGATTCCAATTATGCAGGTGATTCCACAGATGGAAAATCTACATCCAAGTATTTAATGTATCTTGGACCTGTTGGCATCTCTTAGAGATCTAAGAAGCAATCTATTCCAGCCGCCTCTTCTTCCGAAGATGAATATATGGCCGCCTTTGAAACAACTTGGGAAATCTTATGGCTTCAAAGAATTCTTGAAGACTTGCAGACACCATAGATTTCATCAACTCCACTCTTCATTGACAATCAATCTGCTATCAAAATGGCTAAAAATCCAGTATTTCATGATCGCACCAAGCATATCCATACAAAGTTTCATTTGATTTGGCATCATGTGAAAGATGACAGCATATACCTTAAATATTACCCCACTACAGATCAACCAGCAGATATTCTTACCAAGGCTTTGGGCAGAGAAAAGTTTGAGAAGTTCAGAGAAATGCTCTGCTTAACCCTTTCAAATTAAGGGGGGGATGTTAATATCTCATCAGGGGTTTAGTTTTATTTAGATTAATTTTTGATTAGTTTATTTTATTAGTTTTTTCTGTTCTGGCAATTTTGTATAACAATTTACAGCTGTTTTTGCCTCCTCTTTATATTTGCTTGTTTATTTTATTTTGAATGAACAGTTTTTACAGAAATACAAATTATATTCAGATTGCCATTCTTTCCATTCTTTTTTCTTTTGTTAAAAGAGATTCCAGATTGTTATTGTCTGCCTGGACTATCACTTATGACACACTACCTATTTGTCACTTTCTTTGTTGTCTACGGCACTGATAGTTGCCTCTTTGATATGCAAATGGTGTGGAGTTCAAACAGAGACCAGATGGTGCAAGAAAATGCAACCCTGACACTCACCTCCACGGGAGAACTCGTGTTAGAAGATTCAGATGGTAATCTCGTCTGGTCTACAAATACATTTACCCAAGCTTTTCTAAGGAGGGTGACACACGAATCTGGGAACCTGGTTCTCTATAAGACGTCCGGTGGAATCATCTGGCAATCTTTTGATTATCCAACTGATACCATTCTGCTAGGGCAGAAGTTAAAGGTGGGATAGAAGCTTATTGCAAACATTTCTTCAAAGAAAACAAGCCAAGGTCGTTTCTATTGTACCTTGCTTCACGATAACTTTGCTATGTTTACAGTCTCTGCACCCGCTAAAATGAACTTCAGATATCCCCAGGCACCTGCAGGTTTAGAGTTATCTTATGCCCAGCTCGACAACCAGTCCATCCATATTTATTCTCAAGGAGGACGATCAAGGCCAATATATTTATCAGTACCCAAAAGCAGCCTTTACTTCAAATAAGACTCAGATGGACATTTAAGAGTCTTCTCGGTCCTCCAAACAGCAGGAAGGACTTGCCCCGACTACTTGCCGTCCTTTATGTAATGAGTGGTCGAGTGCGATTATCCAAGTCCATGTGGAGATTATGGCCTTTGCATAAATAGTCAGTGCAGCTGTCCAAGAGATGGCGATGCTTTTAAACCGATCGATGTCACAAAACCTAATTCAGGATGTGCTCTGCGCGTTCCTCTGGTGTGCTCAGAGAAAAGTAGGCTCAAAGATCATCACTTTATGGAACTGGAGCACGTTTTGATTTTTACTTATTTTTATGAAAGTTCTTCCACGCCAGGGTTCGTGTCGAGAGATGCATGTAAAACACTTTGCCTCGAAGATTGCTCGTGCAAAGCTTCTTTTTCAGGTATGCGGCCAATTTTTCGAGTGGTTATTGCTATCTAGAGTCCAATATCTATTATATGAAAACAAACAGTCCAGTAGATGAGTTTTACAATTCCATTGCTTATATTAAAGTCCAGTCTAAGGGAAAGCACAATAAGTACTTAGTTGTCATCATTTGTGCTTCTGTGGGCGGAGCAATAACTCTGTTAATCTTATTGTGGGCTTGGATAAATAAGTCTCAAAATGGCAGACAGCAGAAAGAAAAGGATGAAGATGAAGATGAGGATGATCACGGAAATTGGCCAGCAGGCTTACCTCTGCGTTACACATTCCAGGAATTAAAGAATGGTACTAATTATTTTAGTGTTAAGCTGGGAAGCAGAGGATTCGGTTCAGTTTATGAAGGTGTTTTGGCTGACGGCTCAAAGATAGCAGTGAAGCGCCTGGATGGAGCAGGACAAGGCTAAAGGGAATTCCGGGCAGAAGTGGAAACTCTAGGAAAAATTGATCGTCTTAATCTGGTAAGACTTAAGGGCTTTTGTGCAGAAAAGGCCCATCGAATGCTTGTATACGAGCATCTACCAAATGGATCTCTGGATAAATGGATATTTCCCAGCAATATGCATCAATAATTGCTGGACTGGAAGACTAGATACAAAATAGTTTTGAATATTGCAAGAGGATTAACATATTTACATGAAGATTGTTGAGAACAGATAATACATTTCGACATCAGACCTCAGAACATTCTCCTGGACCAAAATTTCATTGCAAGTGTGTCAGATTTTGGTTTGGCAAAGTTGATTAACAGAGAGAAAAATGAAGTGATAGCCATGATGAGAGGGACACCAGGGTATATGGAACCTGAATTGTGGAACATGCATATCACAGAGAAGGCAGATATATTTAGCTTTGGTGTTATGGTGATAGAAATTGTCAGCGGAAAACGAAGCAGAGAGCTTTCAGAAAACGACTTGTTTTCACTGTTACAGGTTAAGGCAGAGGAAGGCAGGCTGTTGGATTTGGTCTATCCGGGGCTTGAAAATGAGGAAACGGGCATAAAAGAGGAGGCTGTAAAATTGATAAAAGTGGGAATGTGGTGTGTACAGGACAATTTTACGAGGAGACCAGGGATGTCCATTGTGGTGAAGGCGTTGGAAGGTTTAATAGACACGTTTAATGATGTTCTATGCGCGTTACCAGGGTCAACAGTTTCTTCTTATCAAGATTCTCTCCTCTCATCCGAGTTGTCTTATGCTCCTACAGCTTCCGTATTATCTGCACCTAGATAATTTGTTTATTTGCCTATTTCCCTCTGCATGTGTTCCTTTAGCAACAACCTCTGGCCATTTCTATTTGTATTCTAATTGCAGTCCTCCTGTAATCAGGCAATTGCAATTATTAGATAAAATAAAATAGTCTTATGTCATGATGTGTTTTTGAACCTTTTGTTATAAGGAGTGATTTGGAATTTTAAATTAAGATGTTCAATTACTGAATCTTTTTTTCTATTTGTAAACATTCATCTAAACATTCAGATGAATATGGTCGGTCTATAATCAAACAGCTGCTCTCAGCCCAGACTCATAACAGAGTGCTACTATATCTGTGTTTTTTTAGAGTCTGGATAATTTCTCCTCATTTATTTATTTATTTTCTTTCAACTTTTCCTTTTAGCATTGCTGAATTAGAGTTCGAATGTAAAAGGAATCTTCATTGTTCACATATATCATAATCGAATGTGTTTTCTATTTTTCAATATTAAATTATAATCATGAAAAGGAAAATATAAAATATCAATAATATTGTTCACAAACAGTCACGCATAGATTACCAATGTTTGTATGATAGCATTATTCTGGATGACTTCTTAAAGCTCACATTTTATCATTGTGGCATGATTAGATTGAAATGGTTAATTGCACATTTCTACACATATTGCACATGTACACCTATGCCCACTCACATACTTGATGACAATCTACCATATATCAATGATTCCTAACATAAAAGTTCGTATATTTCTATGGGACAAAGTCCTTTTTAGACATGTCAAGTTTCAATCTAAAACACCAATTGATCTATCTTGTTATGCACTAGTATATTTAAAGATGCAAACATAAATAAAAGAAAATAAACTCAATTATGATAACAGATTTGATGTGTCCGTTAGTGGGGTTAGAAAATATATTTTACATCAACAATAGAAATACAAAAAGAATTATTAGATGCACTATATGTTTCACTTTTTTAATGTGAGTGAAAACTAAAGATGAGTCTTCAAAATAAAGAAGTCAAAGGTCCACATCAAAAGATGAATCCACAAAAGATTTTTTTTTTTTAAGTGGCAAATATTTGTCAAACAGTGAATAGTTGAAATTTGGGGTTTCGATTTTCTATCAATAAGCTTAGATAAAGAGGAGAATAATTTGTCATACTTTTATGAAAAGTTAGTTTAGTTTTTAGTTAAATTGACCGTTGAGTATTTCATGACAATTTGAAATTAAATGGTTTAAGTATAGTAAAATATGCATGATTAGAGCCTAATCATCATAGTTTTTAATATACCATTACAAATATTAATTAATTTTCTAACTAATATTGCATATCCTCTCAGTTTAGGGGCATGGCTATTAATTAGCAACTCATTTAATATACAATGTGACACTACTTATAGTAGCTACTCTCAATATAGAAGCCAATAAGTGAGCTGCTAATTCTTTATTCTTTATATCTAAAGCCCCATTGGAGTTATTTTCCTTGGAGTGTTAGACTTGGTCCTCCATTCAAATTGCTCCCATCATATTCTTTATCTCCAATCCTAAATATTTACTAAATAGTAAATCTCATCTTCTAGAGTTTTGAACATGGTCATCTAATCATCTTCCATCCTTGAAATCTTAATGCTCTATAGTGGAAGTAATCTAGGTGATTCATCATTTTGGTTTTATATATCCATTAACTAGTGTACACGTTTAATTATTTCTCCAAATTTTCAAAGCAAATGATTTAAAGCATTATACTTTCATAGTTTATTTCCTTTCCATGAATTTTAATTATCACTAACTTCGAGTCCCCATCACTTGTAGAAGTATTGTAAGTCTTTTAGGGTAAGAGTTGCAAACCCCTGTTATCCTAGGTACTTGATTCTTCTTACCCGAAAACTATAATAACCTACCCTTGGAAACTTTCCCAAGCCTATTTTTTAGAGTCAAACTTTCATCCATCCATCAACCTTGCTATGTATTCCTCATCAAAATTTGAGAAGTACAATTCCCTAAAAATGGTACTAGGCATTAGCTATCTTTGAACTTTGATATTTAATAGCTTCATAAAATTGTAATCTCACTAGGGTTGTTTTTTCAAACTTCCTAATAATCCCCAATCCTTAATGCCTGAAATTGTTGTATGAGGTATGTATTTTGTCTAATCCCTAAATTTAAAAGCTCCCACATATTTTTTGTTGAATTCCCACCAACACATAAAAATTCCCTAGAAATTCATGTTGTCTTTGAAAGAGGATCCAACATGATAAAAAAAATTAACAATTAAAATAAATAACTTGTTCGCTATTGTAGGAGAATTAATCACATTTTGGGTATGTAATTGAATAAATCTCAATAGAGTGTTGAAAAATGGTGAGTGTGAGGATAGGATAAGGAGGAGGTGCTAGGGGTTGTGGAGAGGGAGATGATGTAGGAGAGGATGGGGATTTAGAGGGGAAAGGAGAGGGGCTAGTTCTTGGCCACTCTATCTATTCATTTTCCCCTTTGGGATAGATTAGTGTGTCTTACTAGGGTGCTTCTACTGGTATGATAGTTTTGGATATGGGCCTACTTGTTCTTAGCGTCACTAGTGGGAATATCTCATGCTCTCTTTGGTGATCCCCTAAGGGTTAGGATAGATTTGTTCAATAGGCCTTTTGGGTCTATGAGCTTTTGTCTAGCTGCTCTAGTTTTCTGTCATAGTGTCCTCCTGGGTGTTTCATCTGCTTTGGCTAGTGGGGTGTTCTCTATGGGCAGTTTTTATTAGTTCATGGAGTCATGTGTTTTGTTGTTCATCTATTGAGGGACTCAATTGTTTCCCTATGGGAACAGGTCAAAAATTCTTGTCTCTTTCTCTCGGATCTTTGTCATAAATGGAACTATTTACTACAAAGTTGGGGGTTTCTAAGAGGATAGACCTATATCCTTTACCCCCTATACTGGTTGGAGTGGTGTGGTATGTAGCTTACCTTTGGGCAGATTCTAAATGGGATTCCATCCTTGACATTGGGGCTACTAGTGCTATAAGCTTTCCTCATCTCACCTCTCTATTTTAGTGGAGACTAAGGGTTTTATTTTGAGGATTGTACCATCCCCTATTCTTCTCTCCTCCCTAGCTGTCTGGTTCTTTCCTTGGATGGATTTGGTTGGGTTCTTTGGCTAGGCGTTAGCCAGAGGATGATGGCACTATTTTTGGTGTTGTCTACCTCATCGTGCACAACGATGCTATAGATGGTGGATCTTTTGAGGTGATTATCTCTATGGATTTGGGTAGTGCAGTTTCTCTTGTCCCTGATCCTATTGAAGTGGATCATATGGTGGGGTTCATGGCTACTAAATTTATTGAGGTGGTTCTTGTGGTTGTGTTTCCTCTAGGATTTTTGGTTTTCTAATCGTGGATTGACTAATGAAAACAAATCTATTAAGGAGATCCAAGCTACTTTATTCATAGGGTGTTCATTCGATCAAAGGTTAAGGGATTCCTTTCAAAATCCTTTGGGATTTTTGTGCTAGTGCATTCCTAGGTTTTGGAATGGCTAGGTATTTCCTCTTCCACAAGTTGTTTGAATGCTTCCAGAATATTGTTGTCTCCCTCCTTGTTTGAGATAATTTATACTCCATCTTGGTTAGAGATTGTCTTTGTTCAAGACAATCCTTTAGGGAAAAGGTTGTGGGAAGCATTTCAAAACTTTCTTTTAGTTTTTTATCTCCATGGTTTCTTTTTGTTTAATGGTTCAGGTTTCCTTCCTAAACCACTTTATTCTAAGGATGTAATGTTTTGGGGTCGAGATCTTCATTCCCACTAATTTATTGGTCTGGTGAAAAGCCTACATTCAAAAAGCAGTCTTCTCCTTTTTGGGTTTTGGTGGTCTCACTACTTGTGAGTTCCTCCGACTCATCTGCCTTGTTGGTTATTTTGTAATGGTTCGGGCCTATCCTAGTTTTATCTAATCAGAATAAATGTCAATAGATTCTTATTGGAATTGGTTAGAGTTTACATTTATTGGCCAATGACCCTATAGTCACCAAAAGGTCACCCAAAATTAGTTTTTCCCACCCAAATCTCATGGATTCAACATTGAATATATATATATTGTCATATCAAATTTATTGTAGAATAATCTTGTAAGCATATTCTCTTGTCATCATTAGTGGTTTTAATATTAATTTTAAAGATTATTTGGTCATCTTATATGTATATTAGAGAGTGGTTTGTATGAAAATTAATGGCACAACTTCATTGCAAGATTCTAATGGTTGTTGGCATGTTCTTTAATCTTTAGCTATATTTTTATTTATTATGGAGGACATAGTATGTGATACTATAACTAGGAATATGGGAATAGGCATCAAAGCATATAATTAGGCAACCACAAGACCTAATAAGCTTATGGAATCAAAATCCTAATTCAATCAATAGAGCTATGGAGACAAGACAATCAAAATAAATGCAAATCATCACAAAATGTCTCCTCCATGATTCTCCATGATTCTCCATTGTTCTTCTTTCACCTTGAAATTTGATGTTTGTGGATCTCACCTACAAAGCAAGTGTATTGGAAGCAAGATGACGAGATGATAGCAAAATGATTTAGGCACCATAAGGATACTCGAAGCGAGGTTGAAATTGAATGAGAAATGAATTATAAAAAAATTGCAGATTGATTAGATGGCTAAGATTGAAAAGAGTTTTGGTTATATGGATAGACTTTATTGAGTGCACTATAGAGTTGCTATTAAGGGAAGGATGAAGATAGAAGAAAGAAAATGGAAAGATATTATAAGAATAAATAATAAAATCATTAGTTATCTTCTCATAAATACCAAATTAGCACATTGAAAATATCAAGAAGATTTTAATAAATAAAAATTATTAAATATCTTCATTCGAAAAGATAAATAGAAGAATGAAAAATAAATAAAATATCCTCTTATAAGAAAATTAATAAATAAGATTGATTAATTATCTCCTTACAAGAAAAAAATAGATTTTTGAAGATTTATACCTCATTTTTTAATTTAAAAAAATTCAAATTAAAGAGATACTACTAAAAAGATTGATTTTTGAAAATCAAGGAAAGATATTAGTTTCTAAATTTGAAAATTATGAGGATTTTATGAGAATATTTAATAATTGAAAATTATATCTCCATTTAAGAGGATAAAACGAAAGATAAAAAATTAAGAAGAGTCCTCACATCAAAGAAATTAATAAATAAGATTTATTAAGTATCTCATCAGAAAAATAAAATAAAGATGAGTTAATAAATAAAATTTATTAATTATCTTTATCTTGGAGAAAGATAAATATGATAAATTAATAAAATTGATTTATTAATTTATTACTCATATTTATAAATTACTTAATTAAAGGAAATGAATTTATTTAATTAATGGACAAAGGAGACAAATAAATAAATTATTTAATTTTATTTATTTAGGACTTCGAAGAATTGTTATTAAAAGGGGGTTTAATTAATGAATTAAACCTAATAGGCCAAATTAGTCAAACTAACATCTATAAACCTCAATTTGGTCAAATTAAGTCAAATTAGGTGAAATTAGGTGAAATTGGGTCAAATTGGATAAAATGGGAAAAATTGGGAGATTTAGGTCAGTAAAGACTATGTCCATGATATGTTAAAAATAGGAGAGATAGGTATTGGCCATTTTTTAGTGTCTACATTTTTCCCCCCTTTGAGACAATATGATTTTGAGTGTTGTCTCAAAGGATTTTTGTTTAGAAATCATGCCCCAGTAGACCAATGGATGGAGGTAGGATGCACCCTCGAGAGATTGTTTATGTATGAAAGAATTTAATCATCTCTCAAAAGAAGAGAATAATGTTAGATGAAAGAGGAAAAATGAGGAAAGAGAAAAATGATTAGTAAGAAATGAATAATGTTAATTAATTGTAGAAAAGGGTTGATTGATATTAAATGATCAAATATTCAATTGATCAGATAGAATAGATAGCATGATATTGATTGATTTGATGAATAGATAGAAGGATTGATGGGATAGAAGCAATGCTAACTAGAAGAAATGCAAGTGAGAACTGAAGAATGATTAGTGTGATGAAATATTTCTTTCTTAAATGCAAAAATGTAGGTGAGAGCCTTTATTTGATATGGCAAAATGGATGCAATGCCCCATGGCACTGAGAGAGAGGGCGATAATGTAGTCCCCTTTGCATAAAACAAACATGTTGTAGACAAGGAATACTTCAAAACATTATAAGACATGAGGTGTGTCAAGGGTTGAGGTATGTGAGACGGCCATAATGTGGACATGGCAACACAGACACCCAAGAGATACTTACCCCAGAATTTTATGAATCACTCAACAAATAGAAAACAAAAAATCAAGAAAAACTATAAGCCATCCTGGCCACCCTAAATTACTTAGTGACATCATCAAGTAGCATAGGAACATGATTAGAGATAAATCAATGAAAAATAAGATTCACAAATCCAAACAAGTCAAACAACCATTCTAATCTTTTTGTCAAAAGTGATAATGTTGTGTTGGATGGTTGGATGATCATGTTGCCTAGTTTTAGGGAATGCAGTACCCCATCTAAGATAGGACACAGTCTAGTTTCAAGTATACCACACCCTATATAAGACTCATGATAATGTTGACAAAGGACCAACAATGTTGATGTTAATTGATTGATATGACAATTGAATCAATTTGAATACTTCATTGGTTGAAAAGTTCATTTTTTGTTGCATGATTTGTTGAAGCATAATGTGTTATGTGTTTTTTGTCTAATCTCCACTCAAATGTCTATTTGTGTACAAAAGGGACAGTTCATTAATGATATAAAATGAAAGTGATTGTTTATGGATTTTAATGTTTTCAAATTTTTAGGGCTTTTGAACTTTTTAATTTTTCTATGCTTTTTTAGGACATTTTATGATTTTTTTTGAATTATTTCAAGATGTTTTTCAATGTTTTGAGATTATTTCAAGATGTATTTCAAATGTTTTTTTTTTATTTCAGGATATTTTTTTAATATTTTTGGATTATTTCAAGACTTTTGGTAATTTTTTCTTTGTGCTTTTTTTCAAGACTTTATTTGATTTTAATTGATTTTTGTGATTTTGCCCCTATTGTCTAGCAAGGAAATGAATATGACAGATGCATCAATAATCTTGTTGAAATGTTGGTAGATAGAGGGGAGAATAAGGCTATTTGTTATGGAGACAAAGTAAATTCAATTTCCAAGGGCTATGACACAATGGGATAAGGGACTGGATATGATAATGTAAAGCAATGACGTGGCATGAGGGACATGTCAAGAGGCTTTAAAACCATGTTTTGCATTTTACGTCCTTGTGTCCAGTCAAGATCAAGGGATAGAAAAGAGTGCATGGACAGTGATAGGATATGGATAGGATAAGAAAGATCAAAATGTTTAAGGGACATGAATTGAAGACTGTGATAGGCTAAGGGATAGTGATAGAATGTTGCAATAAGCCAAGGAATATGGACAAAAGGTTGTAATAACCCAAGGGATAGAGACCAAAAGCTATGATAGACTAAAATTTGCAAACAAGATGCATGATAGTCATGAAGATCCCTAGCCTTGTCAAGATCAAAGGTAGGAAAGTGAAGATGGACATGAGGGATGATAGGATAATGGAGGGTATGGTAGGGGTATGATAGGATATGACAAGATAATGGAGTAATGAAGGGAAAAAAAGATATGATAGGATAAAACCTTCCCCCGAGTATGATATGCAAGAATTTCATGGATTACACATGACGCCTATTTTCTAGGGTTTCATCATGGTACTTGCCCAAGGTGCCTGTTTGCCAAGTTTTTACCTATGGATGAATTATTTTTCTTTACTTCTTTTTCACTCTTTATTGTTATTTTATTTTTTCAATTTTTTGCATTTTGACCTTTGGAAGAAAATGAACATATGATAGGAGATGGAATATGCACTCAAGAATCTTATTGTTTGGATAATAGCCTTGAAAAATGGGCCATGACCTTTAAAAGTATGCTCAAAGACGTTAGCAAGATAATGACATGGAAATGAAATGGGACTAAGGCAAGGGTTTATATAAAATATTGGATAGGATGGATGAAAGGATGGCAAAGAGGTGTTGGATAATAGATAGGGTATTGGAAGAATTGTGCTTGAGTGAGTGGAAATGTTTGCAAGATCAACATTGACACACACCTTGAGGGGTGGTGGACTAATGGAGGAAAAGTGGATTTTGGATATTGAGATTTTTATGGAGGAATAGCTAGGGAATTTGGGACATAAGGACCCAAAATGGATGGAGGAGGTGATGTCAGAATAGTTTTGGAAGGTTTGGATGGATAAATAGATATTTTGGAGGCCAATTTGGATTTTTATTTTAGACTATTGTACTTCAAGGAGCCACTTAGGGATCCACATGGTTTTTGATTTTTCATTTTTGAGTGGTTCATTGGTTTGCATTGCTTGCACAAGGGATTTAGGAACCCATATAGCTTTTGAATTTTCTTTATGAGAAATTGGCCTTTGTGGCCTTTTGGATTTTTCTTTTTCTTTTTAAATCATATTTTTTGTTATTTTTACATGTCTATTAGATTGGACATGTTGATCCTTGAATACATGTGGATTTCTTGATTTATGTTTTTTATTCTTGGCATCTAAATTGATTGGATTCACACATGGATAGGAATGAAATGGAGGTATTTTTGATGGATGGAGGATGCTCAAAGACGTGTGTCTTTGATGACCATGAATAGGGGATGGAGGGATATAAGGACCTAAGATGGATGGAAGGGATGAAAGTGTTAGAACATAATGTTATTAGGGATCACATCCTTATAACATTTATATATAATGTTCTAATATAATGTTATAAAACCTTATATATTATATGCTTTATAAGCATATCCCATTTGAAATAATTATAATCTAATAAATATTAGATTATTAGTTATTTATGAGTGGGGGTTATTGAAAAGGTGTGACTAGTGAAGTCACCCTTCCTCCTATATTTAAGGAGGTTCTTTCTCATTTGAGAGGAGTGTGAATTTGGAGCTTTATGGTGAGTTGTATCACTATGCATATGAGGTATTATTGGCCATGTGGAAGTATTGGAGGAGTGTCCCCAAGTTCATGTCTATTTTATGATAGACTATATTTGTAAGTGTTTTAATTAAATGATGCTTTATGGGGTTTTTACCCGAAAGGGTTTTCCCCATGTATATCTTGTGTAATATGTACATTTATACATGTATGTTTCATATTTCATTTACTTTATAATCTTCTTTATAATGATTATTATCCTAAGATCCTAATTTCTAACATGGTATCAGAGCAGGTTAGGCTAGTACTAATCATTTTTACAGGTTATACTAGAAGACATATAAAATTTGATGGAAATCTTATTTATGCTTATCAACAAATTTTTGGTAATATCTCTTCCTTTCTACTATGTATTTTTTTAGAGAAGTGCATCTTACATTATATTAAAAAATAATTATCTTCATTGACCAGTGTGATTACAATAAAAAGTTGGCCTCATAAAAGTTGACATTTGAGCATACATCATAAGAGGTAAATATTAAATTTTTTTTCAAAATTTGGCTTTGAGAATTTTTTTTATTTTGTCAACATCATAAATTAATTACTCTAATAAATAAACCATTATTTCAATTACTATTAAATCAAATTTATATTAAGTGGATACTTGATAATTGACAAATAGATTGCATCATATATAATATATGTGGATATCTAAATAATGATTATGATATCCCTATTTATATATTAATTCCTTTATGATCCCATATAATACATTATAGTATAGTGCCAAAATAATATTTTAAAGTCATTGTGTATACTTGATACCTACCCATGTTTTGAGATAACAAGGTGAAGAAACCATTAGCTTTCTAGATTAGCCTTCTAGATTCCTTAATAACTATATATATACAAAAATATATCTCAAATAAGACTATCATGATTCTTTCCAACAATACTAGATTTATTTTCAAGAGGATCTAAAGTATATACAATTTAATAATACGATATCTAACTATATCTCCATGATAAATTTTTTAATAACCTTAGGAAAATCCATCCCACAACTTCTTCTCTCGCTAAAAGATCTTCACTTGATTGATTTTTTGAGATTAAATCAATTAAAATAATCATAAATGAGTTACAACATCTCAAAACAAGTACATGAACACAATCATTTTAAATTCATCAAATATCAAATATTTTAATGTTTTAATCAATCTTGTTGATTTTATACATTTTAAAGAAATGTGTTCTCTTTAATAGATCAAAACTCTATACAAAATCTAAATGATGTGTCTTTTGTGAAAGGGTAACTATTCTTTAATATGGATGGTGTATTGTTATAGGCTAACCAGAATGATCAATTAATACTGAACTAATTATCATAAAAAACATTTATAGCATAAGTCGCAATCCTTACATATTGGTCATGATCCATTCTTATTGGTTGTGAGAATGGGTATAAGTCACAATCCTTACTTATTGGTCGTTATCATACTGGAAGTCACAAATAATCGCTAATGATTAGAGGAAAATCGATCATCTCCAAGAAGGATAGTAAGCAACATATCATCTCCACCGAATAAGACAATCCATACTATAAGGAAGACCTACAAGGTATCAATACTACCATCAGCCCTTAAAGATATCTCTAGGAATCCTATAGATCACCACTGGTAAATCAATTGGTCAACAACTGCAGAGGACAACCAACATGATATTAATCGATATCACAAACCAATCGATAACACATGAAGAATGTGACATTGACCAAACATTGGTCGATAACAATGGTTACGCTATTAGTGATGTGGGTAATATGGAAGCTATGATAAAAGATTATACGAATGATGGGTCTAATTGGGATCACCCTATTTCCAACCCTTTTGGTTCCAGTGCTCTAGATTTGAAGGAGCTGGCGCGACCTACTTTGCTGGTCATTATGGGTGGGTGTGATCTGCTGCAAGATAGGGAGATTGAGTATGCAGAGAAGTTGAAGGAGTATGGGAAACAGGTGGAGTTGGTAGTGTATGAGGGTGAGGAGCATGGCTTCTTTATGCTTACGTCCAATTCCTCTACTTCCAAGGATCTCATGGACCGGATTATTGGATTTATGAAGGCCCATCAATAGTTTATTTTAGGCCACTTTTAGGGATCCGATTTTGTGAAACCCCATCAATGGCCTATTTCATGTCATTTTTTCTCCCCGGGCTTCATGGATTGCATTTGTGAAGTCCCATCCATAGCTAATTGCAAGTCACTTTTTCTCTAAGGTCTTCATGGATCATCTCATCACATATGTGGAGGCCCATCAATAGCTTATTTTAAGTTGATTTTCTCCAAGGACCTCATGAAATATACCATCATTGCATTAATGGAGGTCCATCATTAACTTATTTGGGATTTCTTATTCCGAATGTTTTTAAAGGCAAGTCTTGTTCATCTATCGGGCAAGTGGGGGATTATGCCCCTTACACCAAAGAGTCATCTCTAGACCATCATGTCCCATTATCTTAAGAGAGTCACGGCTCCTTGTAAAGAATAAAGGGAGACCTTGTAAGGATGTGGGGGGAGGACGAAAAGAAGGGAAGACTCTCTACACCCCTCTAAGCATATAAATTGGCATGATAATATCTAGAAGTAAACCATATACTTGAGGTCTTTTTGTCATTCTAATTGGCATGAAATTATTAGGAGAATATCTTAAACACATTTTTGATAGGGTAATTTTTGGTATCCATTGTCATTATCATAAAATTTATCTATTTATGACATTTCCCATTACTTTCAATATTTTTTTTCACTTCATATATATATTTAAGACCCATGTAATGAATTTTGAATCTTTAATTAACTAACTTTACTTCAATGTGTCAACATACCCTTTCAAGTGGACCTTCCAAATTACTTATTATTAACTATATTAGTGCTCATGTTGCATTTAAAATATCACATATGAACTAGTAGGAATAAAAGGAAGAAACATCATGAATTATCTTAATTTTTTTTTTGTATTTGATGAAGGATATGCATTATATTATCATTGAGGATATTCCTACTTGTACTATGTTTGATGTACGAATGATTTACTATCAAGTTATCACAATGATCATCTATAGATAGAGGATAAAATATTTACCGATAAAATATAAAGGCTATTAAATATTCATAAGTAAATTTAAAAAATTCTCATTAGCATCTTTTTTTGGAGATCCAAGTGATTTGTTATTATATTCTATATTTGATCCATTTTTTTTCTCAATCATACTATTTATAATGGGTGACTATCACCCTTATAACTGTCTGGGGAGCAAACCTAGAAAGGATAGCTCACCCGTTGCCTAATTTTTTAATGGATCATTACTATATGTAGTAGCATGCCTATTTTTGTATTTTAAACAAGGCAACAAATTATTTATCATGAAAATATATGTTGATCTCCTTTCTACCAATCATTGGACTATATTTTTTATAAGGAATATTATATGATCTTTGGAAAATGACAAAAAATAATATTATGTTCTTTCTTTGCACCAAAAATGAAGTTGATTACTATGTTACTAACTATATTATTTCTTCTATGGCGAGGTTATGCCTTCAAAACATATGGTGCAAGTGCTATTACATGGATGCTGCAATACTTTAATAAGAAGACTATCTTCTATGTGTATTTGAATCAAATGGACAAAATATGAATGTAGCTCTTAAAGAATCAATATGGCCTTGAAGATTTATGGAAGAGTTCCATTTGGATACATATGAAAGTACCATATTACTTGAAGTTACTTTACTCATTCTAGAGAATATCATTTCTAAAGATCAAAATAAACATTGAAGATCATGGGCACCTCACTCAAGTGAAAGCATTCTATAATAAAGCCACCTTGAAGATCATGGGCACCTCACTCAAGTGAAAGAATTATATAATAAAGGCACCTTGAAGATCATGGGCACCTCACTCAAGTGAAAGCATTATATAATAAAGGCACCTTGAAGATCATGGGCACCTCACTCAAGTGAAATCATTCTATAATAAAGACACTTTGAAGATCATGAGAACATACTATATATTATAATTTTAGCCATCACTTTGAAATCCTCTATGCAGTGATTGGCTTTGAGGTGATGCCATTAAGGGGGAGTGTGCATGACACCACCTAGTGGCTAAATCCTAGATTTAAGACCTAATAGGCATAAGACCTTTAGGAATTATATGCTCCAAATTAAAATAATGCTTTGCCTTAGGTGATGCCATTGAGGGGGAGTGTGGATGTCAATGACACCACCTAGTGGCTAAATCCTTTATTTTTTAAGTCCTACGAGCACAGTATCGTAAGACCTATGGGCAGATTTTTTTTTAAGTCCTACAGGCACAGTATCGTAAGACCTATGGGCAGATTTTTGTTTAAGTCCTATGGGCATATTGTAAATTCTTCTCCTTGTAAAACTTCCACTTGTAAAAGCATTGTATTAAGACCTACGGGCACTATGTAATGAACCTGGGGAGAGGCTAATTTGAGGGGACCGTGGCTCCAATATAATTTTTTAAGACCTCACAACATCATTTTTAAAACACTGGGATTATAAATTATGACAAGATGACTTTCATGTAGTCTGGAATGCATGATCTTCATGTTGGCATATATTTGTGTCCCTGTTTATCACTGTCAAAGAAGACCTACGTTACTGGGGTGCTTCATTTTTTCTTCTATGGAAATTGACATGTGATCCCCTATTAACATTAAGGGGGAGTGTTAGAACATAATGTTATTAGGGATCACATCCTTATAACATTTATATATAATGTTCTAATATAAGGTTATAAAACCTTATATATTATATGCTTTATAAGCATATCCCATTTGAAATAATTATAATCTAATAACTATTAGATTATTAATTATTTATGAGTGGGGGTTATTGAAAAGGTGTGACTAGTGAAGTCACCCTTCCTCCTATATTTAAGGAGGTTCTTTCTCATTTGAGAGGAGTGTGAATTTGGAGCTTTATGGTGAGTTGTATCACTATGCATATGAGGTATTATTGGCCATGTGGAAGTATTGGAGGAGTGTCCCCAGGTTCATGTCTATTTTATGATAGACTGTATTTGTAAGTGTTTTAATTAAATGATGCTTTATGGGGTTTTTTACCCGAAAGGGTTTTCCCCATGTATATCTTGTGTAATGTGTACATTTATGCATGTATGTTTCATATTTCATTTACTTTATAATCTTCTTTATAATGATTAGTATCTTAAGATCCTAATTTCTAACAGAAAGGCTAGGTGCATGTTTAGATTTTTCAGGGATGTGGGATTTAGCAGAGCTACCAACATCTTGAGAATGGGCTATATAGCCATGAACATTAAAATTTTCTTTGATATGGAGGGGTTCTTTCTTGTGAAGGTCTACCCCCTTGCCTTAATAAATATTTTGACCAATGGGATACTTATTGCTTTGGGTGGAAGACATGATTGTTAGGGTTTCAAGTAGATCCGAAGAAAATATGAACTAAAAATTATATGAAGATTTAAATACAAAAGATAAAGAAATAAAATAGGACACAGATAACAGAAAGATTTAACATGGTTCACCTAGAATGGGTTACGTCCACCATACACAGTTGTCCAATCTTTCTTATTATCCAGCAAAAATAGTACATTAATCTTACAACGCCTTAAGCATGTGTTTTTAGGGAAAAAACAAAGTCAGCCTTTTTAGGGTTTTATTACAATGTCAGTTTTCATCAAAAAAATACCCAAAAAAAAAATTTCTCGGGGGCTCCCACCCCCAAACCCTCGCTTTTCTCAAGGTCTGCTGCCCGTGAACCCCTGCCTAGGGCCCAGCCTGGCCCCAGACCTTGACGAGGATACGTGCTGAGTGTATAGTACTTTGTTGATCAGTCACCACATTTCAACAATCTCCCACTTGGAGACTGATCAGGCTCCACACTGAACAATCTCCCACTTGGAGACTGATACTACATGACACCACTGTACATGCAACATTCGGTGGATAAAACACTAGGACTCGACTGGTATAAATTCCATAATTATCAATCAAGAAGACCAAAAAAAACTAATGAAGAAATCAGCTTCTCCTGTGGAACTACCTTCATGAACATATTGGCAGGAATCTCACTTGTGTGAATCTTCTCAAGCCGTAACTGACCCTCCTCCTAAATAGTCTAGATGAAGTGGTACCTGAGCTGAATGTGCTTTGTCCTTAAATGAAAAGCAGAGTTCTTCGCAAGATGAATGGCACTTTGGCTATCAATATACAATGGGCTATCCTCTTGTGTTTGACCCAATTCCTCTAGAAAACATTGAAACCAAATCATCTCCTTAATGGCTTTGGTAGCAACAACATACTCAGCTTCAGTGGTTGAAAGTGCAACAACCTTTTGCAGCCTAGAAATCCAACTGACTGCAGTTCCCCCTATAGTAAAAACATACCCTGTAGTACTCCTCCGTGAATCAATATCACCCACTAGATCAGAGTCAACAAATCCACTCAGAGCAGCATTAGATCCTTTGAAACATAATGCCTTCGTAGTAGTTCCTTTCAAATACCGAAGAATCCATTTCACAGCATTCCAATGTTCCATACCCGGATTATTCATAAACCTGCTCACAACTCCCACTGCATGTGCAATATCTGGCCTTGTGCATACCATTGCATACATCAAACTGCCAACAGCTGATGAATATGGGATGTTAGACATTTTATTAACCTCTTCCTATGCCTTTGGGCACATCTCCTTAGTCAATTTGAAATGACTAGCCAAAGGTGTACTAATTGCTTTTGCATCCTGCATGTTAAATCTTTTCAACACCTTCTTTATATACTCACTTTGGGACAAGTTCAAGGTTCTATTTTTCCTATCCCGTGTAATCCTCATACCAAGAATTTGCTTAGCTGCACCCAAATCCTTCATAGAAAATGACCTGGCTAATTTTTGTTTAAGATCATTTATATGTTGCATGTTAGACCCAGCAACAATCATGTCATCAACATAAAGAAACAGGATAATATAACTACCATTATCAAACCTCTTAAAATATACACAATGATCAAAATGACATTTATGATAACCGTGTTCAGCCATGAAACTATCAAATTTTAAATACCATTGTCAGGGTGCTTGCTTTAGGCCGTACAGACTTTTCTTCAACTTGCACACCAAGTTCTCCTTACCTTTGACCTCATATCCGTATGGTTGCAACATGTAAATTTCCTCCTCCAAATCTCCATGGAGAAAGCTATTTTGACATCTAATTGTTCAAGATGTAAATCATCTATAGCCACAAGACTAAGTACAGTTCTAATTGAAGTCATTTTTACAACTAGAGAAAATATTTCATCATAATCTATACCCTTTTTCTGTGCCAAACCTTTTACCACAAGTCTGGCCTTATATCTTTTTTGACCTCCTTCCTCCTCCTTTAGCCAATAAACCCATTTGTTAGGCAAGGCTCTTTTTTCTGCAGGTAAAGGGACTAAGTCCCAAGTCTTATTTTTCATCAAGGAGTCCATCTCCTCTTTCATGGCTAGCTCCCATTGTTGTTTGGCATCTATCTGCATTGCTTCTTCATATTCTTCTGATTCACCAGAATTCATTAATAAACTAGAATACAAAGAAGGAGAGAATATTTTAGGGGGTCTACTTATCCTCGTAGAACATCTAACACTTGCAGGAGTTTGTGGGACAATCTGTTGTTGCTGAGCATCAGGTACCTGTGGCATTTCATTTTCAGGAATCTCATCCAACACCACATATTCTAGTTTGTACTGTTCATGCTTCTTTTCCTGCATCTGTTCCTTTTACATGACCTTCTCATTGAATATAACATCTCTACTTCTAATTATTTTCTTATTTTCAAAATCCCATAACCAATAATCATATTCATCTATCCCATATCCAATGAAGGTACATTTATGAGATTTAGCATCAATCTTGGTTCTATTTTCTTTATCAACATGGACAAAAGCTTCGCAACCAAAAGTTTTTAGAAAAAAATAATTTACCTTTTTACCAGTCCATGCCTCCTCTGGAATACCACCATCCAAAGGGGTTGAAGGTGCTCTATTTATCAACTTTTTTCTTGTCTCATTCTCTACCAAAGCTTTCCATTTCTTAAAAGTTTCAAAAACATCTGATTTTTGTTTTAGGAAATATACCCATGTTTTTTTGGTTGAGTCATCAATAAAAATAACATAATAACAAGAGCCACCAAGAGATGATACCTAAGCCGGTCCCCATACATCTGAGTGCATAAGCTCTAACTTCTCACTCTTCTTCTCTTTTCCAACCTTGAGAAATCTGACTCTTTTCTGTTCACCATAAACACAGTTTTCACAGAACTCTAAATCAATCTTCTTTAGTCCTGGTAATAGACTTTTGGAGTGAAGGATTTTCATTCCTTTCTCACTCATGTGCCCAAGCCTATGGTACCACATTATCAAATCTGTTCTTGCAACATCTATTGTTGCTATCCCTGTAGTAACTTTATCTGTAGCGGCTAAGGTAGAGTAAGTGTTACCAGTACATAGATATAATGTGCCTACCTTTGCACCTTTAGCTACTACTAATGATCCTTTACTGACCTTCCACATATTATCTGAGAGGGTAATTATGCAACCTTCACTACCTAGTTGCCCAGCTAAAATTAAATTTCTTCTTAAATTAGGAACATGTCTTACCTCCTACAGAAACCAGTCATTTCCATTCTGCAACTTGATCTTTATCTTTCCTTTTCCAACAATTTGACAGGGCTCATCATCACCCAAATATACCTATCCAAAATCACCTTGAACATAATCTAGAAGATATTTTCTATGGGGTGTAGCATGAAATGAAGCCCCAGAATCTGTTACCCAGGAATCATTAACATTATCCAAACCTAAGATTAAAGCATCTTGTAAAGTGTTACTTGCAATATTAGCTTCTTTACTATCATTTTCATTTTTGTCTCCTTCTTTTTTTTTCCGAGACCAATAGTCTTTCTTTAGATGACTAGGTTTTCCATAGTACTAGCAATCTTTCTTTCCTCTAGATTGAGAGCATCCTTTCTTTGACTTCCCTCGTGACTTCTCATTCCAAGGGCCTTTTCCTCTTTCCTTTGATCTTCCTCTATTCTCCACATTCAAAACACTACCCGATGATGTTGGAGTCTCACCTGTGCTTTTCCTTTGCATTTCATCGCTTAGGATAGCACCAACAATATCATCAAATACCAAAGTATTTTTACCAAAGATAGAGTTACTTATAGCCATAACCAAGCTATTCCATCTTTCTGGCAAAGAACATAAAATCAAGAGAGCCCTAACCTCTTCTGCAAAGGTAATTTTTACCGAAGACAATTGACTGGTAATTGTATTAAAATCATTTAAGTGCTCCACTACAGATCCTCCCTCACTCATTTTCAAATTAAACAAATGCTTCATAAGAAATACCTTATTCGAAGCCAAGGGTTTCTCATACAGCTTAGCCAATGTCGCCATCAAATCTATAGCTATTTTTGCTTCTGTTATATTGAAAGCTACAGAGGGTGCAAGGCACAATCGAATGGATCCCAATGCCTTTCTATCTAAAATGTCCCATTCTTCATCTGACATTGTGGTCGCTTTCTTTGCCTTTCCTTCTAATGTCCACCACAAATCTTTTTGATACAGGTAATCCTCCATCTGCATTTTCCATAACTGATAATTTTGGCCATTAAACTTTTCAACCTTGAATTTGGAATCCTCCATTGCTCCCACTCAAATCTGAGAGTCCTGCCAATTTACAGAATACCTCGCTCTGATACCAATTGTTAGGGTTTCAAACAGATCCGAAGCAAATATGAACTAACAATTATATGTAGATTTAAATACAAAAGATAAAGAAATAAAATAGGACACAAATAACACAAAGATTTAATGTGGTTCACCAAAAATGGGTTACGTCCACCATACACAGTCATCCAATCTTTCTTATTATCCAACAAAAATAGTACATCAACCTTACAATGCCTTAAGCATCCTAGCCACTTATAACATGCATTTTTAGGGCAAAAACAAAGTTGGCCTTTTTAGGGTTTTATTACAATGTCGGTTTTCATCAAAAAGATAAACAAAAAAAAAATTTCTTGGGGGCTCTCGCCCCCAAACCCCTACTTTTCTCGGGGGTTGCCGCCCCCGAACCCCTGCTCGAGGCCCGGCCCAGCCCCAGTCCCTGACGAGGATACGTGCTGAGTGTTCAATACTTTGCTGATCAGTTGCCACATTTCAACAATTCCATTATAAGGTGGGGAGGAAGACACGATTCCATTATGAGGTGGATATGATATGAAAGAAATGATGGGATCATGAAGTTAATCAGACTAGACCAAAGTGGAGGAACCCATTATGCATATAGGGGGTTCATGAACATGTTGCACCAACATGATAGAATCATGAGGGGGATCGGGATCAAAACTAGGCTCTTTATGAGATGAAATAGGACGAATAATGGGATCATCAAAAGAAATGAGATCTTGGAGTGTATATGGAGGCTTAGGACATGGAGATGAAGGAATAAAGGGATCTTGGGGAGTATTTAAAGGGATAATTTGATCATGAGGAGGAAGATCATTGGATTCCTCTTTAAAGATTCTATTCTTTTGACTTTCAATGGGATCATTGGAAATGATGAAGGAGATATCTTGATCTTGCTCAAGGAGCGAAATGTCAATAGGACTTAAAAAGGTGTGGTGTTCTTGGATAGGAATAGGGGATCATCATGAGTGCCTAGGAAGATGGGATCCTTTTCAACAATTGCATGTAGTGGTAAGGTTTCATAATCTTGATCTTGATTTATTTTAGGACTCATTTGTTCATGCTTTAAATTATCTTCCTGACATGGGATTGGACTTTGGATATACATGGGGGATTCTGACAAGGAATCAATGTTTTCATATGAGGGAGATGGAATTTTAATGGAGTCCTCCTCAATAGGTTTAAAGTGAAATGAAGCACATGGTGCCATTGGTTCTAGCATTTTTGAAACATGGTCAGGACTTGGATCATGAATTCAATTTTATTGGAGATTTATGGTGGATAGCCCTTGGGGGGTATATTGTTTGAAGAGGATGATATGGATGGTTCATGTGAAGCTTTGAAAGGTGTAGGAATAGATTCCACTAGAGATTCAATTTGCTTATGAGGGACTAGTGAGCCATTGCTAGACATAGGTGGATGATTTTGAGCTTTCTTAGAAGAATCGCTTAGGATTCTCTTTAAGAGCTTACTAGTAGAGTTACCTTTCTTTGGAGATGTATTTGAATCCCTTCAAGGTTTAGAGATGGTTTGGTTTTGATTTTGAACATGTTTGAAGGTGATTTGATTTTGGTTTGGTTTTATGCTTTGATTATGAATTTGGTTTTGGCTGAATTTATTTGACATGTTTGAAATTTCTCCTGGTGTGAGTTGCAAATTTTCTTTTTGAAATTTTGGCTTTAGTTGTTGATATTGCTTTTCTTGTCGATAGTTGATAGTTGGTTGATCTAATTAATGAAATTGCACCATTGATTATGTTGGTTGGATATGTTGGACTATTGGTTGTGTCAATTAAATCATTGGTTGTTGTTGGATAATTGATTATTATTGGATAATTGATGGTATTGGTTGGATATGTTGGACCATCGACTGTGTATGCCGGATCAATGGTTGTTGTTTCAATATTTGATTGAACGGATTTTGATCGAATGAGGTTTGGTTTGGGACTTGGTTAAAATTTATGCTTGTTGTTTGGAATTGTTTCATCATCTCTACTTGGGAAATGAGAGATGGCATGTTTGATTGTTCGATGAGAGATTTTATATCAATTGTTAAAAAGTTTGGGTTTGGACCTTGAAATTTTCAAAATGTTTTGGACATTTGGGATCTAATATTTTCATTGGTTTTCACTTTTTGTTCTAAGATATATTTTTCTCGAGGTAGTTTTTCCTCCAATTTTCATATTTGGATACTTGCTTCATCATAAAATGCTTGATCAAAGTTTTCAGTCATGTATAAATCAGGTTGGCATGATCAATTGCTCAATTGTGACGACATGGCTTCATAATAAATTTGGGACCTCAGTTCAACAAGAATGCCACTTTTCAATACAACTAATGGAATTGACAAATGATGACAATGTAATTTTTGTTTTTGGACTTTTGAATTTTGGAAATGATATGCAATCTTAAGTAATGATAATGCAACCTATGTTTCTGATATTTTCAAGGTTTGGACAAACTTTTGGAATGCAAACCTAAAGATGCAACCTTGGTAAATTGAAATTAAGTCAAGACCTTAAAAGGACAAAAAGGGAAAACAACAAAATTTTAATTATTTAATCCCTTTCTCTATATTATTCTAATTCAATAAATTTTTAATTTATTTAATTACCATGTGTGGGTGAAATAAATAAATTTTATTTATTTATTTATGACCCCACTTAGCTCTTCCACTAACAAAGCACTCAATCAAGTCTGTCCATCTAACCAAAAATCTTTTCAATCTTAACCATTCAATCAATCTCAATTTTTTACAAATTGACCTCTCATTGCTCATTTTTGGAAAAGACACCACACTTCGAGTAATCGTATGTTGTTTCTTTCAAATCTCTTTCTTGCAATCATCTTGCTTTGTATTCGCTTGCATTTGTAGGTGACACCTACATAGTTTCACTTTCT